>NW_022329571.1:0-13847 GCF_002776525.5 Piliocolobus tephrosceles | reverse complement strand
AGGTATGCGCCACCACACTCAGCTAATTTTTGTATTTTTATTAGAGATGGGTTTCACCATGTTGGGCAGGATGGTCTCGATCTCTTGACCTCATGATTCTCCCACCTTGGCCTCCCAAAGTGGTAGGATTAGAGGCACGAGCCACCGCACCTGGCCACCTGTCACTTTTAAAATCTGTCTTATCATTCATTGTAGGAGTGTGTGTGTTTTATTGCATAGTCTCCAATTATTACCTCTAATAGCTGCCCCACATTCTGTTGAACTGATACATTATAATTTCTTAAGCTTTACCTTATTGGTGGATGCTTATACTTTTGTTTACTAATTCATTGATTCGACACGTATTTATCTGGTCCTACCATGTCTTAGACAATAATTAGTGGTGGGGACGTAAGATAAAAAGATAGATCATACTCTTGCCTATATGGGATTTATAGTCTACCAAGGAAGACTTGGAGGTGGTTTCCTCTTGTGTTGGAATTATAGCTAGAGCTACAATGAATATTTTTATATTTCGATCTTTTCTTTTAGTTTGAACACTTTCCTTATAATCTGAGAAATAGTATTAATGAGTCAGACAGTCTAAATGATTTGATGAGGCCAGGCACAGTGTCTTATACCTATAATCCCAATTCTTTGGGAGGCCGAGGCAGGTGGAGCTCTTGAGGTCAGCAGTTTGAGACCAGCGTGGCCAACATGGTGAAACCCCATCTCTACTAAAAATACAAAAATTAGCTGGGCGTGGTGGTGCACACCAGTAGTCCCAGCCACTTGGGAGGCTGAGGCAAGAGAATCTCATGAATCTGGAAGGTGGAGGTTACAGTGAGCCAAGATCACTGCACTCCAGCCTGGGCAACAGAGTGAGACTCCATCTCAAAAAATAAAAGTAAAAATAAAAACCTAAATAAATGGTTTTATGACTACATGATAGCACGCTGCCATTTTGCTTTCTGAAAGGGCTTTCTGTTTAATACCTCACCGATCAGTGGTTAAATAGAGAAGGGTGACTGAAGTCTTTCCAGCAACTGGATGCTTTCATGATTTAAGTTTGCTAATTGAATAATGATATGTTGATACTTTCTTACTGTTTTTAACATGCATTTACTTAATTACTAGTGACGATGGACACTTTTATATAAACTTGTTTATGATAACTTACTTTTCACATTTTCTTTTCTGTAAATTCTCTACTCTTATTCTTTGCCTGTTTATCTATTGGAATTTTGACACTTTTAAAAATTTAAACCATAATTAGTTCTTTATATATTTATCTAGTAGATAATGAACCTTAAGCTACTACATTGCATACAACTATTCCCCTACTCTGTTTTCCCACTTATTTTAATCTTGGTATTATTCCATTGATTAGAGAGTTTAAAATTGCATAAAGCCTGACTGGCGCAGTGGCTTAACCCTGTAGTCTCAGCACTTTGGGAAGCTGAGGTGGGCGGATCACCTGAGGTCAGAAGGTCGAGACCAGCCTGGCTGACATGGAGAAACCCCGTCTCTACTAAAAATACAAAAATTAGCCATGCGTGGTAATGGGCATCTGTAATCCCAGCTACTCAGGAGGCTGAGGCCGGATAATCATTTGAACCCGGGAGGCGGAGGATGCACTGAGCCGAGATGACACTATTTCACTCAAAAAACAAATTCATAAAGCCATTTTTTCTTTTCTCTTAATACCTCAAATTTTAAGAGTGCCTTTCTTTCAAAGAGTGCAGAAGTAGTTTATTTTCTGCTGTTTTGTGAGTGTGTGTGTGCATCTTAAAGATACTTAACACTTCATCTATTTAAAGGTTATTCGTGGCACCTTGGGGGAGTTTAAGATTTGAGACTCTGCACCCTATCCTCTTGTGTTTGACGCCCCAGCTCTTCCACTTTCCAGCTGTGTAACCTTGGGCAAGTTGTTTAACCACTCTGTGCCTCAGTTTCCTCATCTATAAAATAGGATAATACCACCTATACCAATTTGTTGTTATGAGGGTTAAATGAATAAATATAGAAAACAGAACAATGCCTCGCATATGGCAGGCACTCAAAATGTGAGCTGCTAGTATTTTTATTGTGATTGCTACATATGATGGTTGTGAAAGTCCTGGAGTATCCAACATGGTAAATAATGATTTTCATTTAGATTGTTGTCAGAGGCAACTAAGAGGCAAGATCAGAGGGAAGTCATAAGTCATTCGATGTGATCATGTCATTAGAGAAGCGCAAATCAAAATCACAGTGAGACACCATTTCACACCAGTCGGAATGGTTATTATTAAAAAGCCAAAAAAGAACAGGTGCCGGTGAGGATGCAAAGAGAAAGAACACTTATGCAGTGTTGGTGGGAGTGTAAATTAGTTCAGCCATTGTGGAAAACACTAGCAATTCCTCAAAGACTTAAAAACAGAACTCCCATTTGACCCAGTAATGAGATTCTATATACCCAAAGGATTATACATTGTTCTGTTATGCAGACACATGCACATGTATGTTCATTGCGGCACTATACACAATAGCAAAGACATAGAATCAACCTAAATGCCCATCAACAGTAGACTGGATAAAGAAAATGGGGTACATATACACCATGGAATACTATGCAGCCATAAAAAATAATGAGATCACATCCTTTGCAGGAACATGGATGGAGCTGGAAGCCATTATCCATAGCAAACTATGCAGGAGCAGAAAACCGAACACCACATGGTCTCACTTAGTGGGAGCTAAATGATGAGAACACATGGGCACCTAGAAGAGAACAATAGACACTACACCTAAGGGTGGAGGTTGGAAGGAGGGAGAGGATCAGGAAAAACAATAAATAGGTACTAGGCTTAGTACCTGGGTGACAAAATAATGTGTACAACAAACCCCCGTAACACATAACAAAATAATCTATATGACAAACCTGTGCACGTACCCCTAAAGTTGAAATAGAAGTTAAAAACAAAACACAAAAAACACGATCCGGAGTTCTTTCAAGGGCAACAATCCAGTTTAATTGGTCAAGTTCTAATGGTAAGCACCACATCGTTTTCTGCTTGTTTCTTGATCTGGCCACCTGCTCGGCTTGTGATGGAGGGTGTGCATTCTCCAGGTACTGTAAGAGTACCCATCCTTTATGAAGCATGTCTATGGTTGGGCCATCTAACTGTGTTTATTTTATTGGATCCATACAGTCCAGTAAGGCAGGTCCTACCTCTAAGGATCAAGAACAAGATGTCAGAGGAAGAGGTAGGAAAATACACCATAGTGGAGATCTGTGCCAAGAAGATTCATGAGAAGAGGTTTCTGCACCAGCCTAGGAAAGTTGAGATGAGCGCCCTTAGGTGATCCTGTGCAAGGCAGGCGCCGCCTTGGGATGTCAATCATGGGAAGCCGCCCTAGCCACAGAAACATTTTGTCAGATTTCCAACAGGGCTATGGCAACCGAGGGCATAGTCTGTAGGCAATGGACATGGCATTCGACTCGGTATTGTTTCATTTATGATACAAGGGCACGTTTTCCAGCAAGTTCTGTTTTGAGAGAGTAAGCGAGAAAGGACAGATCTCCCAGTTGACTGGCTTCGGAGCAGATGGGACACAGCAGCTTCTGAAAGCCTCCTTGTTCTCCTGCAAATAAATTGCTCAGATGCATATATTTAGGGAAACAATTCATCAATGAAAATGACAAAACCATCTGGCTCTAGAGACTAAAAAAATTTTAGACATTGTAAACATTTACGTTCTGATGAAGAGTATGTGTCTAGGTTTTATTTCAAGGAGTTGATGAGTTTGGTTTGTGGTTTGCTTTTAGGGAATTTTTAACCTGGCCCTGCTAATCGAGGAAGGTACTATAATCCCACACCATATCTTGGATTTCTTGGAAATTGACTCAACTCTCCATTCTAATAACATCTCCATTCTCCAGGAACTGTATGAAAGGTGAGCTCAGAGCCTCTAGAACTGTGGAATCTGAGGAACCCAAGTAGATGATGTTTGCTTCTTGGTTAAAGTTAGCTTTACCCTTATTTTGTAATGTAAATTGTATTTAAAAAACAAACAAACAAAAACAAAATGCAGGGCAATGTGGCCCATACTTGTAATCCCAGCACTGTGGGAGGTTGAGGCGGGTAGATCACTTGAGGTCAAGAGTTCAAGACCAGCCTGACCAACATGATGGAACCTCATCTCTACTAAAGGAACAAAAAAAAAAAAAAAAAGAGAGAGAGAGAAAAGAAAGGAAAAGCCCAGGGTTTGCTTCTACTAGAAAACATTCAGCCAGATCCGAGTGTATTTCTCTTTTCTAATATCTGAAGTTTAAGATATAGAAGGCACTTGATCTGAAGTTTAAGGGCTGACCAAAAATTTCCACGAGAATGTAAAGAATAACAATCTGATTAGCCCATGCTTGTCTCTTGTTTGTTTTGAGACAGGGCCTCACTCTGTCACTCAGGCTGGAGTGCAATTGTGCGATCTCAGCTCACTGCAACCTCCACTTCTTGGGTTCAAGTGATTCTCATGCCTCAGCCTCCTGAGTAGCTGGGATTACAGGCGTGCACCATCACACCAGGCTAATTTTTGTGTTTTTAATAGAGACAGGGTTTCGCCATATTGGCCAGGCTGATCTCGAACTCCGGGCCTCAAGTGATTCACCTGCCTCGGCCACCCAAAGTGCTGGGATTACAGGTGTGAGCCACCAGGCCTGGCCTAATTATCTGATGCTTTTCTGAAAGATAAGGAGGCATTCCTACATCTGCACTTTAAAGAGAAATACTGTTCAAGCAGGTCCTGTGCTTCAGCGTCTTGCTTGACTTTTATTTTATTTATTTTTAAATTTTTGCTGTCACCACAGCAGAAGAGGCTTGACTCTTAATTAAGGACAAAACTGACCTTTTTCTAAACTTCTTACTGGGATTCTAGAATATTAGATCAGGCCAAACCACTTATTTGGCCACTGGCTTTCTTTCTTTGTCTCTCATCTTTGTCAGTTGAGTGTGCTCATTTGTCCAAAAGAAGAATATAGGTTTTTGGATCTGAAAATACCAGTCCTGGGTCATGCCACCAAAGTTGGCTGACACGTCAAGATGCCCTGGGCTTTATCTGCAGGTGCTGGAGCCACAGTAATGAGGAGTCCTTCAGCCCCTGCTCCTTGGCCTGGCTTTACCTGCACTTGTGGTTTCTCTGGGGTGCTGTCCTGCACTCAGTCCTGGTAGGTTTTGTCTCACACCGGCCCCACCCTTGTGGCCCCTGACCTTTGTCAGTCACTAATGCGTGCTTCTGATGTTTGCAGATCTACTTTCAGGGAACCTTTCTGCTGTCCATATTGATCGCCTGGACTGTGCAGTATTTCCAGTCTGTCTCAGGTAAAGATTTATAAAAAGCAAAAGCAATATATAAAAAAAGCAGGAATTTTTTTTTGTTTTTTTTTTTTGGTCTACCAGAAAAATTGTGTTCTCCCTCCTGGTGCCGTTCATCATGCTATCTCCTATCCTTAGGGTCATCTTCACAGGGTGGGAATCCTTCTAGAAGTATATGAAATTCCTGGCTGTTGGGAGGCCACAAAGTTACTATTGTATTTTTCAAAATAAGGCGTTTATTTTTTATTTTATTTTATTTTGAGATGGAGTCTCATTCTGTTACCCAGGCTGGAGTGCAGTGGTGTGATCTCAGCTCACTGCAACCTCTGCCCTCTGGGTTCAAGCAATTCTCCTGCCTCACCCTCCCGAGTAGCTGGGATTACAGGCATGCACCACCACTTCCGGCTAATTTTTGTATTTTTAGTAGAGACAGGATTTCACCATGTTGACCAGGCTGGTCCCGAATTCCTGACCTCAGGTGATCTGGCTGTCTTGGCCTCCCAAAGTGCTGGGATTACAGGCATGGGCTACCGCATCAACCCTCAAAATAAGGATTTTCTTTAAAAAGCTTAAGAAATTGACCTAATACAACTTCTTCCATTGAAAATACATCGGTCAGAATTCTGCCTCTGGGTGGCTGGCCTGAAAACACAGCACCAAATCCCCTGGCAGCATGAAGTCTTCCCTTCCATTTCAGTCAAGCAATCAAATGTGTAAGAGGATAAACAAACACTCATAATGAATAAAAATCGTCAGCCACACGGACTCAAGAGGGAGGGACTGAGCAGGAATCGTAAAGTGGGCATTTAGTTGAACATGGTTTCCACTAATCATTGTTATTTTTCTGAGCTAGTATAGAATAGCAGTTAAGGACAAGCAAGCCTTACTTGCTTCTATTTGGGCTTAGAGTCCAGGCTTGGCTACTCATTAGCTGTATGACTTATGACAAGTTATTTAACCTTTCTGATCCCCAAATTTCTCATCAATACACTGAGGTTATGAGAGTAGCTACTTTCCAGGAACATAAAATAAAAAAAAAAATAAGTGAAAAAAATACAAATAAGACACTTACCAAAATGACAACTGTAGTTAAACATTAGCAGTTATATTTATCTGGCATATAAAACCTTCCCAATAAATGTTAGCTCTTACATTTATCTCCTCTATTAAACCATAAGCTGAGTAAGAGGAAGGCCCCTGTCGTGTCATTTGCGATAACTCATGCATAGTTGGTACTCACAGCCACAGACGTCTCTGGTCTCTCAAGAGAAAGAAAATTGATATTTTACCATCTTGGATGGCTACAAAAGGATATAATAACCCATGGAGACAAACAGAGACATTTGCAAATGTATAGATTAGGACTGGACATGGCATTGTAACATTTGCGTAGCTGTTATTTGTGCAGCAGATAAAGAAAAGTGAAAGGGGTGTACGTCACTGTCTCTTCCATGGTGAGAAGGAAGTCACTGTTGCAAGGAGCTAGTGTGAAATCATTTCTCTCTGATTTACCTGAGGAGGTTAACAGGTACCCATCAAAACCTTACAGGCTTGATGCCCCATAGTCTGCCGGTTAATAAACTTCACTCATGCAAATTCTGTCCTGTCCCTAAATTTGTTGCCTAGTATAGTCATTTATTTTGCATCTTGTCAGTGTCTTCCATTTCAAATTATCTTTGTCATTTTTACTCTGTAGAAATATTGTGATGATTATTACAAATGCAATTCCGTTAGAGGAACTGAAATTTGTCTTTATGATTTTATGCCAGCTGGTAGCCATGAAAATTCATGGGTGGGTGGAATTGCTTTGATCATAAATCATCTCTTTTTTCTGTCTCCATGCCTTCATTATTAGTCTCTTCACATTCTTGTCTCCGTGTCTCTCTTGTCCTGTGATGTTTTGCTTTTCCTATATCCTCATAGTTCTTTCATACATTTTCATCGTTTTTCTCAAACTTTTTCAATTGCCTTCTCCAGCACATACCTACTTCTTACTTGACTAGTCTAAAGAAGGCTATGTTTGGATAGGATCATAAAAATTATTTAATTCTATGCCCTTTATTTTACAGATGAGGAAACTGAGGCAGAGAGGTGAAGTAGCTTTCCCAAATAAGGAAATAAAGACCAGGAGGCCAAGCACAATGACTCACTCCTATAATTCCAACAGTTTGACAGGCCCAGGAGGGAGGATCACTTGAGCTCAGGAGTTTGAGACCAACCTGGGCAACATAGTGAGACTCTGTCTCTAAAATAAAATAAAATAAAAATTATCCAGATGTGGTTGCACATGCCTGCAGTCCCAGCTACTGGGGAGGCTGAGGCAGGAGAATCTTTTGCACCCAGGAGTTCAAGGCTGCAGTGAGCTATGATCACACCATGGAACTCCAGCCTAGGCAACAGAATGAGACCCAGTCTCTAAAAAAGTGGAAGAAAAAAAAAGATTAAGAATGGATATAGGGCAGCAGAAGTTCAAACTTATTTTTAGAATCACAGTACTTTAAAACAGTGATTGTCATCTGTCTCAAACCCATTGTCTCTCACATAGGAAATATTTTGTAATGAATTTTTTAGTACCTTGAAATGAAATTCGTGATAATTAACCCATCTACACACATTTAAAATAATCAATATAGGGCCCTAACAGCAATATAAAGGGGAAATAAAAATAAACTAATTTTAATAAAATAATATTGATTTCAATAAGTACATTCTAGCCCAGTGCTTCTTAATTTTAACGTGCATATGAATCATCCAGGGTTCTTATTAAATGCAGATTCTGGTTCAGTAAGTTTTCGTTCAGTAGATAAGCCCTGAGATTTGGCATTTCTAGCAAACTCCTAGATGGTGCCTACACTACTGTTTAGTAAAAGCATACTTTGAGCAGTAAGGGCTGAAAAGTATAAAGAAAAAGAAAAAGAAAAAAATTCCACACATTTCCAGAATGTGCCCCCACAGTGGTGTCTGCCAGCCCTGTTAGAACTAATGTTAAGAGTTGAAATACGGGACGGGTATGGTGGTTCACTCCTGTAATCTCAGTACTTTGGGAGTTCGAGGTGGCTGGATCACCTGAGGTCAGGAGTTCGAGACCAGCCTGGCTAACATGGCGAAAACCCTATCTCTACTAAAAATACAAAAATTTGCTGGGCATCATGGCACATGCCTATAATCCCACCTACTTGGGAAGCCAAGGCATGAGAATTGCTTGAACCCCGGAGATGGAGGTTGCAGTGAGCCGAGATTGCATCACCACACTCCAGCCTGGGCAACAGAATGAGACCCTGTCTCAAAAAAAAAAAAAAAAAAATGTTGTAGTACATTATTTTTGCATTTTAAAAAGTCCTCATGAGAGTGCAAATTTGTCAATAATTTTTGTGTTTATTTATTTTATATATTTTTGAGATTGAGTTTCACTTTTGTTACCCAGGCTGGGGTCTAATGGAACGATTTTGGCTCACCACAACCTCCACTTTCTGGGTTCAAGCAATTCTCCTGCCTCAGCCTCCCAAGTAGCTGGGAATACAGGCGTGTGCCACCATGCCTGGCTAATTTTGTATTTTTAGTAGCTGGTCTCGAACTCCCAGCCTCAGGTGATCTACCCACCTCAGCCTCCCAAAGTGCTGGGATTACAGGTGTGAGCCACCACACCTGACCTTATTTATTTATTTATTTATTTATTTATTTATGTTGAGACGGAGTCTCACTGTTGCCTAGGCTGGAGTACAGTGGTACAGTCTTGGCTCACTGCAACCTCCACCTCTCGGACTCAGGTGATTCTCCTGCCTCAGCTGACTGAGTAGATGGAATTACAGGTGCGTGCCACCACCCCCAGCTGATTTTTGTACTTTTAGTAGAAACAGGGTTTCGGGGTTTCGTCATGTTGGCCAGGCAGGTCTCGAACTCCTGACCTCAAGTGATCTACTTGCCTTGGACTCCCAAAGTGCTGGGATTACAGGCATAAGCCACTGCGCCTGGCCTGTCAATACTTTTTAAGTAAGAAGGTACTCCAGCAGCACAGTGGAGCTGATGGGATGATGGGGCAGGGAAATCGAGGCACGGAAGACGTGAGGAGAAGCTGCCGCAAAGGCGATGCTGCTCAGAGACCAAGTTTCTACCACTTGGTGTCTCCCCAGTGAGCTGGCACAAGGTCCTGAGACCTGCCCCACAGCTGGGGGAAGACAGGGATGGGTGCATGTAGCAGCCATCGTGTTGTGAAACAAACTCTTTTTTTTTTTTTTTTTTGAGATGGAGTCTCGCTCTGTCGCCCAGGCTGGAGTACAGTGGCCGGATCTCAGGTCACTGCAAGCTCCACCTCCCAGGTTTATGCCATTCTCCTGCCTCAGCCTCCCAAGTAGCTGGGACTACAGGCCCCCGCCACTTCGCCCGGCTAGTTTTTTTTGTATTTCTTAGTAGAGACAGGGTTTCACCGTGTAAGCCAGGATGGTCTCCATCTCCTGACTTCGTGATCCACCCGTCTCGGCCTCCCAAAGTTTTGGGATTACAGGCTTGAGCCACCACACCCGGCCTGAAACAAACTTAATAACGAACTATGGGTGCTGACTGACAGCGTGAAAAAGAGGAAACGGAATTGAAAGTTAGGAGCTTCCCATCAGCAGCGTAGGGTGAGGATTGTTGCTATAAGTCAGAGAGTTTTGTTATTTTGTGATTTGCATTTTTTCCAGTCAGTTGTTTTTAAAAAGTAATGATTTATAGTCAAGACTTGCAGTTGAGCTGTCCATCCATTTTGCGTTCAGCTCCAACTACCTTCATTTTCCTCCTGAGTTTATATGCTCTGTGATATATGGTTGACACGTCATGGCATTTGCCACATTAAATTGTCCTGCATTCAGAAGGCTAGCAGTGCAGGACTGTAGTTAACAGCATTGGTGTGGACGGCATGCTGCTAAGATTCTGGCCCTGCCACTGGCTAGCTATGTAACCTTGGACAAAGGAAGGAGCCTATCTGTGCCTCAGTTCCCTCTTCTGTAAGTAGTAGAAATAGTAGTACACCCACTGCCTGTTGTAGTTGAGGTAACCAAATGAGGTAGCATGTAAAGTGTTTAAAACTCCACAAATGGGCCGGCCACAGTGGCTCACACCTAGCAGTTTGGGAGGCCAAGGCAGGTAGATCACCTGAGGTCAGGAATTTGAGAGCAATCTGATCAACATGGTTAAACCCCATCTCTACTAAAAATACAAAAATTAGCTGGGCATGGTGTCGCATGCCTGTAATTCCAGCTACTTGGGAGGCTGAGGCACGAGAATCGCCTGAAGCTGGGAGGCAGAGGCTGCAGAGAGCCGAGATCGCGCCATTGCACTCCAGTCTTGGCAACAAGAGTGAAACTCCATCTCAAAAACAAAACAAAACAAAGCAAAACCACAAATGTTAGCTGCTAGTTCTCAAGGAGTATGTCCTCTGGGGTACTTTACCTGCAATTAAAGCATGCTGACACTAGGTAACACCTACACATAAATAGCTTGATTTACCTCAGAAACAGACATCATGACCAAAGCCTAGTATGCTTTTCTTTGCTGTTAGACTCTTTCTAAAACATTCAAATTTTTTTTTTTTTTTGGAGATGGAATCTCACCCTATTGCCCAGGCTGGAGTGCAGTGGTGGGATCTCAGCGCACTGCAACCACTGCCTCCTGAGTTCAAGCGATTCTCCTGCCTCAGCCTCCCGAGTAGCTGGGACTGCAGGTGTGCGCCACCCCCCCAGCTAATTTTTGTATTTTTAGTAGAGATGGGGTTTCACCATGTTGGCTGGGCTGGTCTGGAACTCCTGACCTCAAGTGATCCGCCCACCTCAGCCTCCCAAAGTATTGGGATTATGGACATGAGCCACCACACCTGGCCCATTCAACTATTTTTTTTTTTTTTTTTTGAGATAGAGTCTTACTCTGTCACCCAGGCTGGAGTACAGTGTCATGATGGCTCAATGCAACCTCCACCTCCCGGATTCAAGAAATTCTTCTGCCTCAGCCTCCTGAGTAGCTGAGATTACAGGTGCACACCACCACACCCAGCTAATTTTTGTATTTTTAGTAGAGACGGGGTTTCACCAGGTTGGTCAGGCTGGTCTCGAACTCATGACCTACTGATCTGCCTGCCTTGGCCTCCCAAAGTGCTGGGATGACAAGTGTGAGCCACCACACCTGGCTCATTCAAATATTTTTTAAAGCATTTCAACAAAGACATTGACTAATCTATCAAAAATACCAAGATAGCTCAATTGGTACTTTCAATAGATTAGTCAATGTCTTGATCTTCATCATACATATTTATATATGAAAAGAATACATATATTTATATATAAAGAATATATATTTATACATAACAAATATATATTTATTTATATATATAAAGAATACATGTATATTTATGGATAAATATATATATATTCTTTCCTTCAAGGGAATTTGTGTTTGACTCCTGGCTCACATCCCACCAGGCAGCTCAGTCTTTCTTGCGGCTTATGCCTCCCACGGTGGTGGAAAGGTCCCTGGGTTTGGGTGGCCCTAGGGTCACTCAGATAGTCATCAGTCTGATAGTAGGACACACATCACCCTGGGCCTACACTGTTCCTCCAGGTCCATTGGCTTTGCAGCTTCTGGGTCACCTGGGCACTCCATCATCTTTGCCAAAGCCAAGTGTCATTAGCCTTCCTTCTCCCAAGTCTTCATCTACTGACTGCTGGGGCAAGGTAGAGGCCCTGCTGTGGGTGCAACCCAAGGACTCCAAGAAGCTCCTCTCCTCACCTGTTGCATCTCAAAAGGGCTCTCCTTTGTCCATTCTTTGGGAGGGTACACCAAGCATAATTGCCTTAATGGAGCAGGCTTTTGAAAAACAAAATATCCCAAAGTCAAGTCTATGTCTGGAGCCATCTCCACTTCTGCCCAGCCACAAACCTCCCCTGAGACCAAAAAGTCATGGAGCCTGGCCAGCTACCTGAAGGAAGCTAAAGGCAAAAACAGAAGGGGAAAATAGAAGTCACTATTTCAAAGAAAAAACCCTGCCTTACTAATATCATGTCAACTTTATGTCTCAGTATAATACACCATATGGAGCAAGATTTGTAGAACTACTAGATCCTCAGTACAACTAGGTAACCTTTTAAACCAACGTCAACCTACTCAATACATTTATAACTTAAGAGAACTCATTCCTTCTGGCTAAGTGGTTAGCCAAATGTTCTTTTAAAAAGAGTAAGGTGATATGTAAAAGATTAATTAAACATTTTCCTACTCTTTCCTGTCATCTACATTTCCAGCTAATGAGGTTTCTACTAAAATTATAGTAAAATGTCACAAAGCAGTGCTTATGAAGAAAGCAGTAGCCTTACAGTCAGAGAGATTTTATGAGGAGGTTGTAGTCCTGTCCTATCTCATTAGCTTGACATCTTACCACTATCTCCACTCCTGAAAAGTGTTTCAGTGACATGAATCTGGTCTCTGCTAGATCCAGAGGCCCAGATGAAGTCAGCATGATCTTACTTATAGCATACAATTTCTAGTGCTTTCCGCTTTATGTCGCCTTTGTGCAAGCATGCTCTCATTTCAGGATGAATTCAACATAGTCCCACGTATTCTTTCTTTTTTGCTTCCATCTGGTCAGTCGGCAAGCAGATGTTCTTCTTAAGAACAGCAGAGATCAGCAAACTTTTTCTGTAAAGGACCAGATAATAAACATTTTGGGCCCTCAGGGCTGTCTTGGTCACAACTACTCCAGTCTGCCGCTGTAGCAGAAAAGCAGCCATTGTGGCTGGGTTTCTTTTTCCTTTTTTTTTCTTTCTTTTTTTTTTTTTTTTTTTTTTTTGAGATGGAATCTCACTCTGTCGCCCAGGCTGGAGTGCAGTGGCCCAATCTCGGCTCACTGCAACCTCAGCCTCCCAGGTTCAAGCAATTCTCCTGCTTTAGCCACCTGAGTAGCTGGGAGGACAGGCACGTGCCACCATGCCCAGCTAATTTTTGTATATTTTATAGAGATGGGGTTTCACCATTTTGGCCAGGCTGGTCTCAAACTCCTGACTTTGGGTTATCTGCCTGCCTGGACCTCCCAAAGTGCTGGGATTACAGGCATGAGCCACGGCACAAATCCTGTGGCTGGGTTTCTAATAAATCTTTACTATGGGTACAAAATTTGAATTTCATATATTTTTCAAGTGTCAGGAAATATTACTCTTCTTCTGTTCAACCATGTAGAAACTGTTTTTAAACCACGAGCCATACAAAAACAAGCAATGACTAAGTTTGGCCCATGGGCTGCAATTTGAGCCAGTTCTTGATGATTCTCACTAATATACAGAAAATGGTCCCCCAGGCAGCAAATAATTCACAAATCACTCCTATTTGTCTCTGGAATATACTCTGTAATTTTTTAAACAGCATGCTTATTGTCCTGGTTACCTTGATTCTAGTCCAGTAATAAAATTAATGCACATTCCAGGTGAGCACAGACAAAGAGGCCACTTTAAAATTAGGCCAGGCTGTGGGGGTCTTGTGCAGTGATTGCAAACC
>NW_022329570.1:0-13847 GCF_002776525.5 Piliocolobus tephrosceles | reverse complement strand
GGTTTGCAATCACTGCACAAGACCCCCACAGCCTGGCCTAATTTTAAAGTGGCCTCTTTGTCTGTGCTCACCTGGAATGTGCATTAATTTTATTACTGGACTAGAATCAAGGTAACCAGGACAATAAGCATGCTGTTTAAAAAATTACAGAGTATATTCCAGAGACAAATAGGAGTGATTTGTGAATTATTTGCTGCCTGGGGGACCATTTTCTGTATATTAGTGAGAATCATCAAGAACTGGCTCAAATTGCAGCCCATGGGCCAAACTTAGTCATTGCTTGTTTTTGTATGGCTCGTGGTTTAAAAACAGTTTCTACATGGTTGAACAGAAGAAGAGTAATATTTCCTGACACTTGAAAAATATATGAAATTCAAATTTTGTACCCATAGTAAAGATTTATTAGAAACCCAGCCACAGGATTTGTGCCGTGGCTCATGCCTGTAATCCCAGCACTTTGGGAGGTCCAGGCAGGCAGATAACCCAAAGTCAGGAGTTTGAGACCAGCCTGGCCAAAATGGTGAAACCCCATCTCTATAAAATATACAAAAATTAGCTGGGCATGGTGGCACGTGCCTGTCCTCCCAGCTACTCAGGTGGCTAAAGCAGGAGAATTGCTTGAACCTGGGAGGCTGAGGTTGCAGTGAGCCGAGATTGGGCCACTGCACTCCAGCCTGGGCGACAGAGTGAGATTCCATCTCAAAAAAAAAAAAAAAAAAAAAAAAGAAAGAAAAAAAAAGGAAAAAGAAACCCAGCCACAATGGCTGCTTTTCTGCTACAGCGGCAGACTGGAGTAGTTGTGACCAAGACAGCCCTGAGGGCCCAAAATGTTTATTATCTGGTCCTTTACAGAAAAAGTTTGCTGATCTCTGCTGTTCTTAAGAAGAACATCTGCTTGCCGACTGACCAGATGGAAGCAAAAAAGAAAGAATACGTGGGACTATGTTGAATTCATCCTGAAATGAGAGCATGCTTGCACAAAGGCGACATAAAGCGGAAAGCACTAGAAATTGTATGCTATAAGTAAGATCATGCTGACTTCATCTGGGCCTCTGGATCTAGCAGAGACCAGATTCATGTCACTGAAACACTTTTCAGGAGTGGAGATAGTGGTAAGATGTCAAGCTAATGAGATAGGACAGGACTACAACCTCCTCATAAAATCTCTCTGACTGTAAGGCTACTGCTTTCTTCATAAGCACTGCTTTGTGACATTTTACTATAATTTTAGTAGAAACCTCATTAGCTGGAAATGTAGATGACAGGAAAGAGTAGGAAAATGTTTAATTAATCTTTTACATATCACCTTACTCTTTTTAAAAGAACATTTGGCTAACCACTTAGCCAGAAGGAATGAGTTCTCTTAAGTTATAAATGTATTGAGTAGGTTGACGTTGGTTTAAAAGGTTACCTAGTTGTACTGAGGATCTAGTAGTTCTACAAATCTTGCTCCATATGGTGTATTATACTGAGACATAAAGTTGACATGATATTAGTAAGGCAGGGTTTTTTCTTTGAAATAGTGACTTCTATTTTCCCCTTCTGTTTTTGCCTTTAGCTTCCTTCAGGTAGCTGGCCAGGCTCCATGACTTTTTGGTCTCAGGGGAGGTTTGTGGCTGGGCAGAAGTGGAGATGGCTCCAGACATAGACTTGACTTTGGGATATTTTGTTTTTCAAAAGCCTGCTCCATTAAGGCAATTATGCTTGGTGTACCCTCCCAAAGAATGGACAAAGGAGAGCCCTTTTGAGATGCAACAGGTGAGGAGAGGAGCTTCTTGGAGTCCTTGGGTTGCACCCACAGCAGGGCCTCTACCTTGCCCCAGCAGTCAGTAGATGAAGACTTGGGAGAAGGAAGGCTAATGACACTTGGCTTTGGCAAAGATGATGGAGTGCCCAGGTGACCCAGAAGCTGCAAAGCCAATGGACCTGGAGGAACAGTGTAGGCCCAGGGTGATGTGTGTCCTACTATCAGACTGATGACTATCTGAGTGACCCTAGGGCCACCCAAACCCAGGGACCTTTCCACCACCGTGGGAGGCATAAGCCGCAAGAAAGACTGAGCTGCCTGGTGGGATGTGAGCCAGGAGTCAAACACAAATTCCCTTGAAGGAAAGAATATATATATATTTATCCATAAATATACATGTATTCTTTATATATATAAATAAATATATATTTGTTATGTATAAATATATATTCTTTATATATAAATATATGTATTCTTTTCATATATAAATATGTATGATGAAGATCAAGACATTGACTAATCTATTGAAAGTACCAATTGAGCTATCTTGGTATTTTTGATAGATTAGTCAATGTCTTTGTTGAAATGCTTTAAAAAATATTTGAATGAGCCAGGTGTGGTGGCTCACACTTGTCATCCCAGCACTTTGGGAGGCCAAGGCAGGCAGATCAGTAGGTCATGAGTTCGAGACCAGCCTGACCAACCTGGTGAAACCCCGTCTCTACTAAAAATACAAAAATTAGCTGGGTGTGGTGGTGTGCACCTGTAATCTCAGCTACTCAGGAGGCTGAGGCAGAAGAATTTCTTGAATCCGGGAGGTGGAGGTTGCATTGAGCCATCATGACACTGTACTCCAGCCTGGGTGACAGAGTAAGACTCTATCTCAAAAAAAAAAAAAAAAAATAGTTGAATGGGCCAGGTGTGGTGGCTCATGTCCATAATCCCAATACTTTGGGAGGCTGAGGTGGGCGGATCACTTGAGGTCAGGAGTTCCAGACCAGCCCAGCCAACATGGTGAAACCCCATCTCTACTAAAAATACAAAAATTAGCTGGGGGGGTGGCGCACACCTGCAGTCCCAGCTACTCGGGAGGCTGAGGCAGGAGAATCGCTTGAACTCAGGAGGCAGTGGTTGCAGTGCGCTGAGATCCCACCACTGCACTCCAGCCTGGGCAATAGGGTGAGATTCCATCTCCAAAAAAAAAAAAAAATTTGAATGTTTTAGAAAGAGTCTAACAGCAAAGAAAAGCATACTAGGCTTTGGTCATGATGTCTGTTTCTGAGGTAAATCAAGCTATTTATGTGTAGGTGTTACCTAGTGTCAGCATGCTTTAATTGCAGGTAAAGTACCCCAGAGGACATACTCCTTGAGAACTAGCAGCTAACATTTGTGGTTTTGCTTTGTTTTGTTTTGTTTTTGAGATGGAGTTTCACTCTTGTTGCCAAGACTGGAGTGCAATGGCGCGATCTCGGCTCTCTGCAGCCTCTGCCTCCCAGCTTCAGGCGATTCTCGTGCCTCAGCCTCCCAAGTAGCTGGAATTACAGGCATGCGACACCATGCCCAGCTAATTTTTGTATTTTTAGTAGAGATGGGGTTTAACCATGTTGATCAGATTGCTCTCAAATTCCTGACCTCAGGTGATCTACCTGCCTTGGCCTCCCAAACTGCTAGGTGTGAGCCACTGTGGCCGGCCCATTTGTGGAGTTTTAAACACTTTACATGCTACCTCATTTGGTTACCTCAACTACAACAGGCAGTGGGTGTACTACTATTTCTACTACTTACAGAAGAGGGAACTGAGGCACAGATAGGCTCCTTCCTTTGTCCAAGGTTACATAGCTAGCCAGTGGCAGGGCCAGAATCTTAGCAGCATGCCGTCCACACCAATGCTGTTAACTACAGTCCTGCACTGCTAGCCTTCTGAATGCAGGACAATTTAATGTGGCAAATGCCATGACGTGTCAACCATATATCACAGAGCATATAAACTCAGGAGGAAAATGAAGGTAGTTGGAGCTGAACGCAAAATGGATGGACAGCTCAACTGCAAGTCTTGACTATAAATCATTACTTTTTAAAAACAACTGACTGGAAAAAATGCAAATCACAAAATAACAAAACTCTCTGACTTATAGCAACAATCCTCACCCTACGCTGCTGATGGGAAGCTCCTAACTTTCAATTCCGTTTCCTCTTTTTCACGCTGTCAGTCAGCACCCATAGTTCGTTATTAAGTTTGTTTCAGGCCGGGTGTGGTGGCTCAAGCCTGTAATCCCAAAACTTTGGGAGGCCGAGACGGGTGGATCACGAAGTCAGGAGATGGAGACCATCCTGGCTTACACGGTGAAACCCTGTCTCTACTAAGAAATACAAAAAAAACTAGCCGGGCGAAGTGGCGGGGGCCTGTAGTCCCAGCTACTTGGGAGGCTGAGGCAGGAGAATGGCATAAACCTGGGAGGTGGAGCTTGCAGTGACCTGAGATCCGGCCACTGTACTCCAGCCTGGGCGACAGAGCGAGACTCCATCTCAAAAAAAAAAAAAAAAAAGAGTTTGTTTCACAACACGATGGCTGCTACATGCACCCATCCCTGTCTTCCCCCAGCTGTGGGGCAGGTCTCAGGACCTTGTGCCAGCTCACTGGGGAGACACCAAGTGGTAGAAACTTGGTCTCTGAGCAGCATCGCCTTTGCGGCAGCTTCTCCTCACGTCTTCCGTGCCTCGATTTCCCTGCCCCATCATCCCATCAGCTCCACTGTGCTGCTGGAGTACCTTCTTACTTAAAAAGTATTGACAGGCCAGGCGCAGTGGCTTATGCCTGTAATCCCAGCACTTTGGGAGTCCAAGGCAAGTAGATCACTTGAGGTCAGGAGTTCGAGACCTGCCTGGCCAACATGACGAAACCCCGAAACCCTGTTTCTACTAAAAGTACAAAAATCAGCTGGGGGTGGTGGCACGCACCTGTAATTCCATCTACTCAGTCAGCTGAGGCAGGAGAATCACCTGAGTCCGAGAGGTGGAGGTTGCAGTGAGCCAAGACTGTACCACTGTACTCCAGCCTAGGCAACAGTGAGACTCCGTCTCAACATAAATAAATAAATAAATAAATAAATAAATAAGGTCAGGTGTGGTGGCTCACACCTGTAATCCCAGCACTTTGGGAGGCTGAGGTGGGTAGATCACCTGAGGCTGGGAGTTCGAGACCAGCTACTAAAAATACAAAATTAGCCAGGCATGGTGGCACACGCCTGTATTCCCAGCTACTTGGGAGGCTGAGGCAGGAGAATTGCTTGAACCCAGAAAGTGGAGGTTGTGGTGAGCCAAAATCGTTCCATTAGACCCCAGCCTGGGTAACAAAAGTGAAACTCAATCTCAAAAATATATAAAATAAATAAACACAAAAATTATTGACAAATTTGCACTCTCATGAGGACTTTTTAAAATGCAAAAATAATGTACTACAACATTTTTTTTTTTTTTTTTTTGAGACAGGGTCTCATTCTGTTGCCCAGGCTGGAGTGTGGTGATGCAATCTCGGCTCACTGCAACCTCCATCTCCGGGGTTCAAGCAATTCTCATGCCTTGGCTTCCCAAGTAGGTGGGATTATAGGCATGTGCCATGATGCCCAGCAAATTTTTGTATTTTTAGTAGAGATAGGGTTTTCGCCATGTTAGCCAGGCTGGTCTCGAACTCCTGACCTCAGGTGATCCAGCCACCTCGAACTCCCAAAGTACTGAGATTACAGGAGTGAACCACCATACCCGTCCCGTATTTCAACTCTTAACATTAGTTCTAACAGGGCTGGCAGACACCACTGTGGGGGCACATTCTGGAAATGTGTGGAATTTTTTTCTTTTTCTTTTTCTTTATACTTTTCAGCCCTTACTGCTCAAAGTATGCTTTTACTAAACAGTAGTGTAGGCACCATCTAGGAGTTTGCTAGAAATGCCAAATCTCAGGGCTTATCTACTGAACGAAAACTTACTGAACCAGAATCTGCATTTAATAAGAACCCTGGATGATTCATATGCACGTTAAAATTAAGAAGCACTGGGCTAGAATGTACTTATTGAAATCAATATTATTTTATTAAAATTAGTTTATTTTTATTTCCCCTTTATATTGCTGTTAGGGCCCTATATTGATTATTTTAAATGTGTGTAGATGGGTTAATTATCACGAATTTCATTTCAAGGTACTAAAAAATTCATTACAAAATATTTCCTATGTGAGAGACAATGGGTTTGAGACAGATGACAATCACTGTTTTAAAGTACTGTGATTCTAAAAATAAGTTTGAACTTCTGCTGCCCTATATCCATTCTTAATCTTTTTTTTTCTTCCACTTTTTTAGAGACTGGGTCTCATTCTGTTGCCTAGGCTGGAGTTCCATGGTGTGATCATAGCTCACTGCAGCCTTGAACTCCTGGGTGCAAAAGATTCTCCTGCCTCAGCCTCCCCAGTAGCTGGGACTGCAGGCATGTGCAACCACATCTGGATAATTTTTATTTTATTTTATTTTAGAGACAGAGTCTCACTATGTTGCCCAGGTTGGTCTCAAACTCCTGAGCTCAAGTGATCCTCCCTCCTGGGCCTGTCAAACTGTTGGAATTATAGGAGTGAGTCATTGTGCTTGGCCTCCTGGTCTTTATTTCCTTATTTGGGAAAGCTACTTCACCTCTCTGCCTCAGTTTCCTCATCTGTAAAATAAAGGGCATAGAATTAAATAATTTTTATGATCCTATCCAAACATAGCCTTCTTTAGACTAGTCAAGTAAGAAGTAGGTATGTGCTGGAGAAGGCAATTGAAAAAGTTTGAGAAAAACGATGAAAATGTATGAAAGAACTATGAGGATATAGGAAAAGCAAAACATCACAGGACAAGAGAGACACGGAGACAAGAATGTGAAGAGACTAATAATGAAGGCATGGAGACAGAAAAAAGAGATGATTTATGATCAAAGCAATTCCACCCACCCATGAATTTTCATGGCTACCAGCTGGCATAAAATCATAAAGACAAATTTCAGTTCCTCTAACGGAATTGCATTTGTAATAATCATCACAATATTTCTACAGAGTAAAAATGACAAAGATAATTTGAAATGGAAGACACTGACAAGATGCAAAATAAATGACTATACTAGGCAACAAATTTAGGGACAGGACAGAATTTGCATGAGTGAAGTTTATTAACCGGCAGACTATGGGGCATCAAGCCTGTAAGGTTTTGATGGGTACCTGTTAACCTCCTCAGGTAAATCAGAGAGAAATGATTTCACACTAGCTCCTTGCAACAGTGACTTCCTTCTCACCATGGAAGAGACAGTGACGTACACCCCTTTCACTTTTCTTTATCTGCTGCACAAATAACAGCTACGCAAATGTTACAATGCCATGTCCAGTCCTAATCTATACATTTGCAAATGTCTCTGTTTGTCTCCATGGGTTATTATATCCTTTTGTAGCCATCCAAGATGGTAAAATATCAATTTTCTTTCTCTTGAGAGACCAGAGACGTCTGTGGCTGTGAGTACCAACTATGCATGAGTTATCGCAAATGACACGACAGGGGCCTTCCTCTTACTCAGCTTATGGTTTAATAGAGGAGATAAATGTAAGAGCTAACATTTATTGGGAAGGTTTTATATGCCAGATAAATATAACTGCTAATGTTTAACTACAGTTGTCATTTTGGTAAGTGTCTTATTTGTATTTTTTTCACTTATTTTTTTTTTTATTTTATGTTCCTGGAAAGTAGCTACTCTCATAACCTCAGTGTATTGATGAGAAATTTGGGGATCAGAAAGGTTAAATAACTTGTCATAAGTCATACAGCTAATGAGTAGCCAAGCCTGGACTCTAAGCCCAAATAGAAGCAAGTAAGGCTTGCTTGTCCTTAACTGCTATTCTATACTAGCTCAGAAAAATAACAATGATTAGTGGAAACCATGTTCAACTAAATGCCCACTTTACGATTCCTGCTCAGTCCCTCCCTCTTGAGTCCGTGTGGCTGACGATTTTTATTCATTATGAGTGTTTGTTTATCCTCTTACACATTTGATTGCTTGACTGAAATGGAAGGGAAGACTTCATGCTGCCAGGGGATTTGGTGCTGTGTTTTCAGGCCAGCCACCCAGAGGCAGAATTCTGACCGATGTATTTTCAATGGAAGAAGTTGTATTAGGTCAATTTCTTAAGCTTTTTAAAGAAAATCCTTATTTTGAGGGTTGATGCGGTAGCCCATGCCTGTAATCCCAGCACTTTGGGAGGCCAAGACAGCCAGATCACCTGAGGTCAGGAATTCGGGACCAGCCTGGTCAACATGGTGAAATCCTGTCTCTACTAAAAATACAAAAATTAGCCGGAAGTGGTGGTGCATGCCTGTAATCCCAGCTACTCGGGAGGGTGAGGCAGGAGAATTGCTTGAACCCAGAGGGCAGAGGTTGCAGTGAGCTGAGATCACACCACTGCACTCCAGCCTGGGTAACAGAATGAGACTCCATCTCAAAATAAAATAAAATAAAAAATAAACGCCTTATTTTGAAAAATACAATAGTAACTTTGTGGCCTCCCAACAGCCAGGAATTTCATATACTTCTAGAAGGATTCCCACCCTGTGAAGATGACCCTAAGGATAGGAGATAGCATGATGAACGGCACCAGGAGGGAGAACACAATTTTTCTGGTAGACCAAAAAAAAAAAACAAAAAAAAATTCCTGCTTTTTTTATATATTGCTTTTGCTTTTTATAAATCTTTACCTGAGACAGACTGGAAATACTGCACAGTCCAGGCGATCAATATGGACAGCAGAAAGGTTCCCTGAAAGTAGATCTGCAAACATCAGAAGCACGCATTAGTGACTGACAAAGGTCAGGGGCCACAAGGGTGGGGCCGGTGTGAGACAAAACCTACCAGGACTGAGTGCAGGACAGCACCCCAGAGAAACCACAAGTGCAGGTAAAGCCAGGCCAAGGAGCAGGGGCTGAAGGACTCCTCATTACTGTGGCTCCAGCACCTGCAGATAAAGCCCAGGGCATCTTGACGTGTCAGCCAACTTTGGTGGCATGACCCAGGACTGGTATTTTCAGATCCAAAAACCTATATTCTTCTTTTGGACAAATGAGCACACTCAACTGACAAAGATGAGAGACAAAGAAAGAAAGCCAGTGGCCAAATAAGTGGTTTGGCCTGATCTAATATTCTAGAATCCCAGTAAGAAGTTTAGAAAAAGGTCAGTTTTGTCCTTAATTAAGAGTCAAGCCTCTTCTGCTGTGGTGACAGCAAAAATTTAAAAATAAATAAAATAAAAGTCAAGCAAGACGCTGAAGCACAGGACCTGCTTGAACAGTATTTCTCTTTAAAGTGCAGATGTAGGAATGCCTCCTTATCTTTCAGAAAAGCATCAGATAATTAGGCCAGGCCTGGTGGCTCACACCTGTAATCCCAGCACTTTGGGTGGCCGAGGCAGGTGAATCACTTGAGGCCCGGAGTTCGAGATCAGCCTGGCCAATATGGCGAAACCCTGTCTCTATTAAAAACACAAAAATTAGCCTGGTGTGATGGTGCACGCCTGTAATCCCAGCTACTCAGGAGGCTGAGGCATGAGAATCACTTGAACCCAAGAAGTGGAGGTTGCAGTGAGCTGAGATCGCACAATTGCACTCCAGCCTGAGTGACAGAGTGAGGCCCTGTCTCAAAACAAACAAGAGACAAGCATGGGCTAATCAGATTGTTATTCTTTACATTCTCGTGGAAATTTTTGGTCAGCCCTTAAACTTCAGATCAAGTGCCTTCTATATCTTAAACTTCAGATATTAGAAAAGAGAAATACACTCGGATCTGGCTGAATGTTTTCTAGTAGAAGCAAACCCTGGGCTTTTCCTTTCTTTTCTCTCTCTCTCTTTTTTTTTTTTTTTTTGTTCCTTTAGTAGAGATGAGGTTCCATCATGTTGGTCAGGCTGGTCTTGAACTCTTGACCTCAAGTGATCTACCCGCCTCAACCTCCCACAGTGCTGGGATTACAAGTATGGGCCACATTGCCCTGCATTTTGTTTTTGTTTGTTTGTTTTTTAAATACAATTTACATTACAAAATAAGGGTAAAGCTAACTTTAACCAAGAAGCAAACATCATCTACTTGGGTTCCTCAGATTCCACAGTTCTAGAGGCTCTGAGCTCACCTTTCATACAGTTCCTGGAGAATGGAGATGTTATTAGAATGGAGAGTTGAGTCAATTTCCAAGAAATCCAAGATATGGTGTGGGATTATAGTACCTTCCTCGATTAGCAGGGCCAGGTTAAAAATTCCCTAAAAGCAAACCACAAACCAAACTCATCAACTCCTTGAAATAAAACCTAGACACATACTCTTCATCAGAACGTAAATGTTTACAATGTCTAAAATTTTTTTAGTCTCTAGAGCCAGATGGTTTTGTCATTTTCATTGATGAATTGTTTCCCTAAATATATGCATCTGAGCAATTTATTTGCAGGAGAACAAGGAGGCTTTCAGAAGCTGCTGTGTCCCATCTGCTCCGAAGCCAGTCAACTGGGAGATCTGTCCTTTCTCGCTTACTCTCTCAAAACAGAACTTGCTGGAAAACGTGCCCTTGTATCATAAATGAAACAATACCGAGTCGAATGCCATGTCCATTGCCTACAGACTATGCCCTCGGTTGCCATAGCCCTGTTGGAAATCTGACAAAATGTTTCTGTGGCTAGGGCGGCTTCCCATGATTGACATCCCAAGGCGGCGCCTGCCTTGCACAGGATCACCTAAGGGCGCTCATCTCAACTTTCCTAGGCTGGTGCAGAAACCTCTTCTCATGAATCTTCTTGGCACAGATCTCCACTATGGTGTATTTTCCTACCTCTTCCTCTGACATCTTGTTCTTGATCCTTAGAGGTAGGACCTGCCTTACTGGACTGTATGGATCCAATAAAATAAACACAGTTAGATGGCCCAACCATAGACATGCTTCATAAAGGATGGGTACTCTTACAGTACCTGGAGAATGCACACCCTCCATCACAAGCCGAGCAGGTGGCCAGATCAAGAAACAAGCAGAAAACGATGTGGTGCTTACCATTAGAACTTGACCAATTAAACTGGATTGTTGCCCTTGAAAGAACTCCGGATCGTGTTTTTTGTGTTTTGTTTTTAACTTCTATTTCAACTTTAGGGGTACGTGCACAGGTTTGTCATATAGATTATTTTGTTATGTGTTACGGGGGTTTGTTGTACACATTATTTTGTCACCCAGGTACTAAGCCTAGTACCTATTTATTGTTTTTCCTGATCCTCTCCCTCCTTCCAACCTCCACCCTTAGGTGTAGTGTCTATTGTTCTCTTCTAGGTGCCCATGTGTTCTCATCATTTAGCTCCCACTAAGTGAGACCATGTGGTGTTCGGTTTTCTGCTCCTGCATAGTTTGCTATGGATAATGGCTTCCAGCTCCATCCATGTTCCTGCAAAGGATGTGATCTCATTATTTTTTATGGCTGCATAGTATTCCATGGTGTATATGTACCCCATTTTCTTTATCCAGTCTACTGTTGATGGGCATTTAGGTTGATTCTATGTCTTTGCTATTGTGTATAGTGCCGCAATGAACATACATGTGCATGTGTCTGCATAACAGAACAATGTATAATCCTTTGGGTATATAGAATCTCATTACTGGGTCAAATGGGAGTTCTGTTTTTAAGTCTTTGAGGAATTGCTAGTGTTTTCCACAATGGCTGAACTAATTTACACTCCCACCAACACTGCATAAGTGTTCTTTCTCTTTGCATCCTCACCGGCACCTGTTCTTTTTTGGCTTTTTAATAATAACCATTCCGACTGGTGTGAAATGGTGTCTCACTGTGATTTTGATTTGCGCTTCTCTAATGACATGATCACATCGAATGACTTATGACTTCCCTCTGATCTTGCCTCTTAGTTGCCTCTGACAACAATCTAAATGAAAATCATTATTTACCATGTTGGATACTCCAGGACTTTCACAACCATCATATGTAGCAATCACAATAAAAATACTAGCAGCTCACATTTTGAGTGCCTGCCATATGCGAGGCATTGTTCTGTTTTCTATATTTATTCATTTAACCCTCATAACAACAAATTGGTATAGGTGGTATTATCCTATTTTATAGATGAGGAAACTGAGGCACAGAGTGGTTAAACAACTTGCCCAAGGTTACACAGCTGGAAAGTGGAAGAGCTGGGGCGTCAAACACAAGAGGATAGGGTGCAGAGTCTCAAATCTTAAACTCCCCCAAGGTGCCACGAATAACCTTTAAATAGATGAAGTGTTAAGTATCTTTAAGATGCACACACACACTCACAAAACAGCAGAAAATAAACTACTTCTGCACTCTTTGAAAGAAAGGCACTCTTAAAATTTGAGGTATTAAGAGAAAAGAAAAAATGGCTTTATGAATTTGTTTTTTGAGTGAAATAGTGTCATCTCGGCTCAGTGCATCCTCCGCCTCCCGGGTTCAAATGATTATCCGGCCTCAGCCTCCTGAGTAGCTGGGATTACAGATGCCCATTACCACGCATGGCTAATTTTTGTATTTTTAGTAGAGACGGGGTTTCTCCATGTCAGCCAGGCTGGTCTCGACCTTCTGACCTCAGGTGATCCGCCCACCTCAGCTTCCCAAAGTGCTGAGACTACAGGGTTAAGCCACTGCGCCAGTCAGGCTTTATGCAATTTTAAACTCTCTAATCAATGGAATAATACCAAGATTAAAATAAGTGGGAAAACAGAGTAGGGGAATAGTTGTATGCAATGTAGTAGCTTAAGGTTCATTATCTACTAGATAAATATATAAAGAACTAATTATGGTTTAAATTTTTAAAAGTGTCAAAATTCCAATAGATAAACAGGCAAAGAATAAGAGTAGAGAATTTACAGAAAAGAAAATGTGAAAAGTAAGTTATCATAAACAAGTTTATATAAAAGTGTCCATCGTCACTAGTAATTAAGTAAATGCATGTTAAAAACAGTAAGAAAGTATCAACATATCATTATTCAATTAGCAAACTTAAATCATGAAAGCATCCAGTTGCTGGAAAGACTTCAGTCACCCTTCTCTATTTAACCACTGATCGGTGAGGTATTAAACAGAAAGCCCTTTCAGAAAGCAAAATGGCAGCGTGCTATCATGTAGTCATAAAACCATTTATTTAGGTTTTTATTTTTACTTTTATTTTTTGAGATGGAGTCTCACTCTGTTGCCCAGGCTGGAGTGCAGTGATCTTGGCTCACTGTAACCTCCACCTTCCAGATTCATGAGATTCTCTTGCCTCAGCCTCCCAAGTGGCTGGGACTACTGGTGTGCACCACCACGCCCAGCTAATTTTTGTATTTTTAGTAGAGATGGGGTTTCACCATGTTGGCCACGCTGGTCTCAAACTGCTGACCTCAAGAGCTCCACCTGCCTCGGCCTCCCAAAGAATTGGGATTATAGGTATAAGACACTGTGCCTGGCCTCATCAAATCATTTAGACTGTCTGACTCATTAATACTATTTCTCAGATTATAAGGAAAGTGTTCAAACTAAAAGAAAAGATCGAAATATAAAAATATTCATTGTAGCTCTAGCTATAATTCCAACACAAGAGGAAACCACCTCCAAGTCTTCCTTGGTAGACTATAAATCCCATATAGGCAAGAGTATGATCTATCTTTTTATCTTACGTCCCCACCACTAATTATTGTCTAAGACATGGTAGGACCAGATAAATACGTGTCGAATCAATGAATTAGTAAACAAAAGTATAAGCATCCACCAATAAGGTAAAGCTTAAGAAATTATAATGTATCAGTTCAACAGAATGTGGGGCAGCTATTAGAGGTAATAATTGGAGACTATGCAATAAAACACACACACTCCTACAATGAATGATAAGACAGATTTTAAAAGTGACAGGTGGCCAGGTGCGGTGGCTCGTGCCTCTAATCCTACCACTTTGGGAGGCCAAGGTGGGAGAATCATGAGGTCAAGAGATCGAGACCATCCTGCCCAACATGGTGAAACCCATCTCTAATAAAAATACAAAAATTAGCTGAGTGTGGTGGCGCATACCT
>NW_022329569.1:0-2352 GCF_002776525.5 Piliocolobus tephrosceles | reverse complement strand
GAAGGTGGCAGGAGGCTTCTCTCCAGGAATCCTGAGCTCAGGTCTGGCCTTGGAATGTTCGCACAGTATCAGACATTGTTTCAGGGCTTCGTGCTGCTCTGAACCTGGGCTCTATGTTCATTCCAGGCTAAGCTTGCAGTTCATCCTCCTCCTTCTCCTATGAGTGCTGCTCTTGTTTTAGCAAATGTTGTCTCTCCTATTTGCAAAAAAGCCAGAGGTTGAAGGCTGACAGTCCTGGATTCAAATTCTGGTCCTGTAACTGACAAGCTCAGTAACCTTAGGTGAGTGATTAAACTTCTCTGAGTCTCAGATTCCTGTGCTACAAAATGGGATGATGAAAACCACCTCTTGGGCTTTTTATGAGGCCTAAGCGAGGTAATATATGTAAAGCCTACAGGATATGGTCTTGTATTAGGTCGTTCTTGCATTGCTATTAACCAAATACCTGAGACAGGGTAATTTATAAAGAAAAGAGGTTTAATTACCTCAGAGTCCTGCAGACTGTACAGGAAACAAGGTGCTTATAGCTATTTGACTTCCAGGAAGGCTTCAGGAAACTTTTAATCATGGCAGAAGGCGAAGGCGGAGCAGACATGTCTTACATGGCCAGAGCAGGAGCAAGAGAGACCGAGGCAGGTGCAACAGACTTTTATTTATTTTATTTTTGTTTCTCTCTACAGATAGAGCTCTATATCTATCTCTATATATAGAGAGAATATATGTATTTAAATATATATTTGAATATATATACACATATATATATTTTTTTGAGGTAATCTCAATGTCACCCAGGCTGGAGTACAGTGGCACAATCTTGGCTCATGGCAACCTCCCCCTCCTAGGTTCTGGTGCCTCAGCTTCTGAGTAGCTGGGACTGCAAGCATGTGCCACCATGCTTAGCTAATTTTTTTGTATTTTTAGTAGAAACAGTATTTCGTCATGTTGCCCAGGCTGGTCTTGAACTCCTGAGCTCAGGCAATCCACCTGCCTTGGCCTCCCAAAGTACTGGGATTATAGGCATGAGACACCACGCCCAGCCTATTACATACTTTTTTATTTTTATTTTTTATATTTTTTGCCACACACTTTTAAACAACCTGCTCTCACGAGAACTCACTACCATGAGGACAGCATCAATGGGATGGTGCTAAACCATTCATGAGAAATTCATCCCCATTACCCAATCACCCCCTGCCAGGGCTCGCCTCCAACATGGGGGATTACATTTCGATACTGAGATTTGAGCAAAGCAAATATCCAAACTATATCAGGTCCTAAATAGGGCAGGTCATTATTTTTTTAACATAAGAAAGAGCAGTCTGAGGGGCCAGAGAGTGACTCTGCTCTGCTGAGATCCTCTCTTCATGGCAAACACACGCATTTCCAATCTGTTGGAAACATGAGCTCACAGCTACACGCCACACTGGGAATTGCCCTAAGCTGCTGGGATCTGCCCAAGGGCATACCCTTGCAAGAGCAGCCCATGGCTAGTGGCTCCCTGATGTAGGCAGAGTTTCTCAATCTCAGCACTATTGACATTTGAGCTGGATGGTTCTTTTTTGGGGGGGCAGGGTTGTCTTGTGCATTCTTGAATGTTAAACAGCACCTCTGGCCTCTAATTAATGAATGCTGCAGTGGACACTCGCCACCCCTGCTTCCCAGTGTGACAGCCAAACACCTCCTTAGGAGCAAAATCACACTCCCTTCACCTTGAGAATGGCTGATGTAGGAAAACAGAGGTCCCTTGCCTCAAGTTGGAACAGGGCTGAAGGGCAGGGCATCCCAGCTCCAAAACTCCATGTTGGTTGCAACCTCACTGAATGCAACTTCTCTTCACTCTGCCCTATTCTGCCTTCCTCATGTTCTTTTTTTTTTTTTTTTTTTTTTTTGAGACTGAGTCTTGTTCTGCCACCCAAGCTGCAGGACAGTGGCGTGATCTTGGCTCACTGCATCCTCCACCTCCCAGGCTCAAGAGATTTTCCAGCCCCAGCTTCCCGAGTATCTGGGATTACAGGCCCATGTCACCATTCCCACCTAATTTTTATATTTTTCATAGAGGTGGGTTTTGCCACGTTGGTTAAGCAGGTCTCGAACTCCTGACCTCAAATGATCTACCCGCCGCAGCCTCCCAAAGTGCTGGGATTACAGGTGTGAGGCACCATGCCTGGCCTTTCCGCCTTTCCTCGTGTTCTTATAGGATTTTCCAACACTGATCCCCAGAAATCTTCACACTCAACTCTGTACCTCAATTTCTAAAACAAAACAACAACAACAAACCCTAATGTATTAGTTTGCTGGGGCTGCCATAACCAAGTACCAAATACTGGGTACTTGAACAACAGAAATTTATTT
>NW_022329568.1:0-2352 GCF_002776525.5 Piliocolobus tephrosceles | reverse complement strand
AAATAAATTTCTGTTGTTCAAGTACCCAGTATTTGGTACTTGGTTATGGCAGCCCCAGCAAACTAATACATTAGGGTTTGTTGTTGTTGTTTTGTTTTAGAAATTGAGGTACAGAGTTGAGTGTGAAGATTTCTGGGGATCAGTGTTGGAAAATCCTATAAGAACACGAGGAAAGGCGGAAAGGCCAGGCATGGTGCCTCACACCTGTAATCCCAGCACTTTGGGAGGCTGCGGCGGGTAGATCATTTGAGGTCAGGAGTTCGAGACCTGCTTAACCAACGTGGCAAAACCCACCTCTATGAAAAATATAAAAATTAGGTGGGAATGGTGACATGGGCCTGTAATCCCAGATACTCGGGAAGCTGGGGCTGGAAAATCTCTTGAGCCTGGGAGGTGGAGGATGCAGTGAGCCAAGATCACGCCACTGTCCTGCAGCTTGGGTGGCAGAACAAGACTCAGTCTCAAAAAAAAAAAAAAAAAAAAAAAAGAACATGAGGAAGGCAGAATAGGGCAGAGTGAAGAGAAGTTGCATTCAGTGAGGTTGCAACCAACATGGAGTTTTGGAGCTGGGATGCCCTGCCCTTCAGCCCTGTTCCAACTTGAGGCAAGGGACCTCTGTTTTCCTACATCAGCCATTCTCAAGGTGAAGGGAGTGTGATTTTGCTCCTAAGGAGGTGTTTGGCTGTCACACTGGGAAGCAGGGGTGGCGAGTGTCCACTGCAGCATTCATTAATTAGAGGCCAGAGGTGCTGTTTAACATTCAAGAATGCACAAGACAACCCTGCCCCCCCAAAAAAGAACCATCCAGCTCAAATGTCAATAGTGCTGAGATTGAGAAACTCTGCCTACATCAGGGAGCCACTAGCCATGGGCTGCTCTTGCAAGGGTATGCCCTTGGGCAGATCCCAGCAGCTTAGGGCAATTCCCAGTGTGGCGTGTAGCTGTGAGCTCATGTTTCCAACAGATTGGAAATGCGTGTGTTTGCCATGAAGAGAGGATCTCAGCAGAGCAGAGTCACTCTCTGGCCCCTCAGACTGCTCTTTCTTATGTTAAAAAAATAATGACCTGCCCTATTTAGGACCTGATATAGTTTGGATATTTGCTTTGCTCAAATCTCAGTATTGAAATGTAATCCCCCATGTTGGAGGCGAGCCCTGGCAGGGGGTGATTGGGTAATGGGGATGAATTTCTCATGAATGGTTTAGCACCATCCCATTGATGCTGTCCTCATGGTAGTGAGTTCTCGTGAGAGCAGGTTGTTTAAAAGTGTGTGGCAAAAAATATAAAAAATAAAAATAAAAAAGTATGTAATAGGCTGGGCGTGGTGTCTCATGCCTATAATCCCAGTACTTTGGGAGGCCAAGGCAGGTGGATTGCCTGAGCTCAGGAGTTCAAGACCAGCCTGGGCAACATGACGAAATACTGTTTCTACTAAAAATACAAAAAAATTAGCTAAGCATGGTGGCACATGCTTGCAGTCCCAGCTACTCAGAAGCTGAGGCACCAGAACCTAGGAGGGGGAGGTTGCCATGAGCCAAGATTGTGCCACTGTACTCCAGCCTGGGTGACATTGAGATTACCTCAAAAAAATATATATATGTGTATATATATTCAAATATATATTTAAATACATATATTCTCTCTATATATAGAGATAGATATAGAGCTCTATCTGTAGAGAGAAACAAAAATAAAATAAATAAAAGTCTGTTGCACCTGCCTCGGTCTCTCTTGCTCCTGCTCTGGCCATGTAAGACATGTCTGCTCCGCCTTCGCCTTCTGCCATGATTAAAAGTTTCCTGAAGCCTTCCTGGAAGTCAAATAGCTATAAGCACCTTGTTTCCTGTACAGTCTGCAGGACTCTGAGGTAATTAAACCTCTTTTCTTTATAAATTACCCTGTCTCAGGTATTTGGTTAATAGCAATGCAAGAACGACCTAATACAAGACCATATCCTGTAGGCTTTACATATATTACCTCGCTTAGGCCTCATGAAAAGCCCAAGAGGTGGTTTTCATCATCCCATTTTGTAGCACAGGAATCTGAGACTCAGAGAAGTTTAATCACTCACCTAAGGTTACTGAGCTTGTCAGTTACAGGACCAGAATTTGAATCCAGGACTGTCAGCCTTCAACCTCTGGCTTTTTTGCAAATAGGAGAGACAACATTTGCTAAAACAAGAGCAGCACTCATAGGAGAAGGAGGAGGATGAACTGCAAGCTTAGCCTGGAATGAACATAGAGCCCAGGTTCAGAGCAGCACGAAGCCCTGAAACAATGTCTGATACTGTGCGAACATTCCAAGGCCAGACCTGAGCTCAGGATTCCTGGAGAGAAGCCTCCTGCCACCTTC
>NW_022329567.1:0-2351 GCF_002776525.5 Piliocolobus tephrosceles | reverse complement strand
GAAGGTGGCAGGAGGCTTCTCTCCAGGAATCCTGAGCTCAGGTCTGGCCTTGGAATGTTCGCACAGTATCAGACATTGTTTCAGGGCTTCGTGCTGCTCTGAACCTGGGCTCTATGTTCATTCCAGGCTAAGCTTGCAGTTCATCCTCCTCCTTCTCCTATGAGCGCTGCTCTTGTTTTAGCAAATGTTGTCTCTCCTATTTGCAAAAAAGCCAGAGGTTGAAGGCTGACAATCCTGGATTCAAATTCTGGTCCTGTAACTGACAAGCTCAGTAACCTTAGGTGAGTGATTAACCTTCTCTGAGTCTCAGATTCCTGTGCTACAAAATGGGATGATGAAAACCACCTCTTGGGCTTTTCATGAGGCCTAAGCGAGGTAATATATGTAAAGCCTACAGGATATGGTCTTGTATTAGGTCGTTCTTGCATTGCTATTAACCAAATACCTGAGACAGGGTAATTTATAAAGAAAAGAGGTTTAATTACCTCAGAGTCCTGCAGACTGTACAGGAAACAAGGTGCTTATAGCTATTTGACTTCCAGGAAGGCTTCAGGAAACTTTTAATCATGGCAGAAGGCGAAGGCGGAGCAGACATGTCTTACATGGCCAGAGCAGGAGCAAGAGAGACCGAGGCAGGTGCAACAGACTTTTATTTATTTTATTTTTGTTTCTCTCTACAGATAGAGCTCTATATCTATCTCTATATATAGAGAGAATATATGTATTTAAATATATATTTGAATATATATACACATATATATATTTTTTTGAGGTAATCTCAATGTCACCCAGGCTGGAGTACAGTGGCACAATCTTGGCTCATGGCAACCTCCCCCTCCTAGGTTCTGGTGCCTCAGCTTCTGAGTAGCTGGGACTGCAAGCATGTGCCACCATGCTTAGCTAATTTTTTTGTATTTTTAGTAGAAACAGTATTTCGTCATGTTGCCCAGGCTGGTCTTGAACTCCTGAGCTCAGGCAATCCACCTGCCTTGGCCTCCCAAAGTACTGGGATTATAGGCATGAGACACCACGCCCAGCCTATTACATACTTTTTTATTTTTATTTTTTATATTTTTTGCCACACACTTTTAAACAACCTGCTCTCACGAGAACTCACTACCATGAGGACAGCATCAATGGGATGGTGCTAAACCATTCATGAGAAATTCATCCCCATTACCCAATCACCCCCTGCCAGGGCTCGCCTCCAACATGGGGGATTACATTTCAATACTGAGATTTGAGCAAAGCAAATATCCAAACTATATCAGGTCCTAAATAGGGTAGGTCATTATTTTTTTAACATAAGAAAGAGCAGTCTGAGGGGCCAGAGAGTGACTCTGCTCTGCTGAGATCCTCTCTTCATGGCAAACACACGCATTTCCAATCTGTTGGAAACATGAGCTCACAGCTACACGCCACACTGGGAATTGCCCTAAGCTGCTGGGATCTGCCCAAGGGCATACCCTTGCAAGAGCAGCCCATGGCTAGTGGCTCCCTGATGTAGGCAGAGTTTCTCAATCTCAGCACTATTGACATTTGAGCTGGATGGTTCTTTTCTGGGGGGCAGGGTTGTCTTGTGCATTCTTGAATGTTAAACAGCACCTCTGGCCTCTAATTAATGAATGCTGCAGTGGACACTTGCCACCCCTGCTTCCCAGTGTGACAGCCAAACACCTCCTTAGGAGCAAAATCACACTCCCTTCACCTTGAGAATGACTGATGTAGGAAAACAGAGGTCCCTTGCCTCATGTTGGAACAGGGCTGAAGGGCAGGGCATCCCAGCTCCAAAACTCCATGTTGGTTGCAACCTCACTGAATGCAACTTCTCTTCACTCTGCCCTATTCTGCCTTCCTCATGTTCTTTTTTTTTTTTTTTTTTTTTTTTGAGACTGAGTCTTGTTCTGCCACCCAAGCTGCAGGACAGTGGCGTGATCTTGGCTCACTGCATCCTCCACCTCCCAGGCTCAAGAGATTTTCCAGCCCCAGCTTCCCGAGTATCTGGGATTACAGGCCCATGCCACCATGCCCACCTAATATTTATATTTTTCATAGAGGTGGGTTTTGCCACGTTGGTTAAGCAGGTCTCGAACTCCTGACCTCAAATGATCTACCCGCCGCAGCCTCCCAAAGTGCTGGGATTACAGGTGTGAGGCACCATGCCTGGCCTTTCCTCCTTTCCTCGTGTTCTTATAGGATTTTCCAACACTGATCCCCAGAAATCTTCACACTCAACTCTGTACCTCAATTTCTAAAACAAAACAACAACAACAAACCCTAATGTATTAGTTTGCTGGGGCTGCCATAACCAAGTACCAAATACTGGGTACTTGAACAACAGAAATTTATTT
>NW_022329566.1:0-2351 GCF_002776525.5 Piliocolobus tephrosceles | reverse complement strand
AAATAAATTTCTGTTGTTCAAGTACCCAGTATTTGGTACTTGGTTATGGCAGCCCCAGCAAACTAATACATTAGGGTTTGTTGTTGTTGTTTTGTTTTAGAAATTGAGGTACAGAGTTGAGTGTGAAGATTTCTGGGGATCAGTGTTGGAAAATCCTATAAGAACACGAGGAAAGGAGGAAAGGCCAGGCATGGTGCCTCACACCTGTAATCCCAGCACTTTGGGAGGCTGCGGCGGGTAGATCATTTGAGGTCAGGAGTTCGAGACCTGCTTAACCAACGTGGCAAAACCCACCTCTATGAAAAATATAAATATTAGGTGGGCATGGTGGCATGGGCCTGTAATCCCAGATACTCGGGAAGCTGGGGCTGGAAAATCTCTTGAGCCTGGGAGGTGGAGGATGCAGTGAGCCAAGATCACGCCACTGTCCTGCAGCTTGGGTGGCAGAACAAGACTCAGTCTCAAAAAAAAAAAAAAAAAAAAAAAAGAACATGAGGAAGGCAGAATAGGGCAGAGTGAAGAGAAGTTGCATTCAGTGAGGTTGCAACCAACATGGAGTTTTGGAGCTGGGATGCCCTGCCCTTCAGCCCTGTTCCAACATGAGGCAAGGGACCTCTGTTTTCCTACATCAGTCATTCTCAAGGTGAAGGGAGTGTGATTTTGCTCCTAAGGAGGTGTTTGGCTGTCACACTGGGAAGCAGGGGTGGCAAGTGTCCACTGCAGCATTCATTAATTAGAGGCCAGAGGTGCTGTTTAACATTCAAGAATGCACAAGACAACCCTGCCCCCCAGAAAAGAACCATCCAGCTCAAATGTCAATAGTGCTGAGATTGAGAAACTCTGCCTACATCAGGGAGCCACTAGCCATGGGCTGCTCTTGCAAGGGTATGCCCTTGGGCAGATCCCAGCAGCTTAGGGCAATTCCCAGTGTGGTGTGTAGCTGTGAGCTCATGTTTCCAACAGATTGGAAATGCGTGTGTTTGCCATGAAGAGAGGATCTCAGCAGAGCAGAGTCACTCTCTGGCCCCTCAGACTGCTCTTTCTTATGTTAAAAAAATAATGACCTGCCCTATTTAGGACCTGATATAGTTTGGATATTTGCTTTGCTCAAATCTCAGTATCGAAATGTAATCCCCCATGTTGGAGGCGAGCCCTGGCAGGGGGTGATTGGGTAATGGGGATGAATTTCTCATGAATGGTTTAGCACCATCCCATTGATGCTGTCCTCATGGTAGTGAGTTCTCGTGAGAGCAGGTTGTTTAAAAGTGTGTGGCAAAAATTATAAAAAATAAAAATAAAAAAGTATGTAATAGGCTGGGCGTGGTGTCTCATGCCTATAATCCCAGTACTTTGGGAGGCCAAGGCAGGTGGATTGCCTGAGCTCAGGAGTTCAAGACCAGCCTGGGCAACATGACGAAATACTGTTTCTACTAAAAATACAAAAAAATTAGCTAAGCATGGTGGCACATGCTTGCAGTCCCAGCTACTCAGAAGCTGAGGCACCAGAACCTAGGAGGGGGAGGTTGCCATGAGCCAAGATTGTGCCACTGTACTCCAGCCTGGGTGACATTGAGATTACCTCAAAAAAATATATATATGTGTATATATATTCAAATATATATTTAAATACATATATTCTCTCTATATATAGAGATAGATATAGAGCTCTATCTGTAGAGAGAAACAAAAATAAAATAAATAAAAGTCTGTTGCACCTGCCTCGGTCTCTCTTGCTCCTGCTCTGGCCATGTAAGACATGTCTGCTCCGCCTTCGCCTTCTGCCATGATTAAAAGTTTCCTGAAGCCTTCCTGGAAGTCAAATAGCTATAAGCACCTTGTTTCCTGTACAGTCTGCAGGACTCTGAGGTAATTAAACCTCTTTTCTTTATAAATTACCCTGTCTCAGGTATTTGGTTAATAGCAATGCAAGAACGACCTAATACAAGACCATATCCTGTAGGCTTTACATATATTACCTCGCTTAGGCCTCATAAAAAGCCCAAGAGGTGGTTTTCATCATCCCATTTTGTAGCACAGGAATCTGAGACTCAGAGAAGGTTAATCACTCACCTAAGGTTACTGAGCTTGTCAGTTACAGGACCAGAATTTGAATCCAGGATTGTCAGCCTTCAACCTCTGGCTTTTTTGCAAATAGGAGAGACAACATTTGCTAAAACAAGAGCAGCGCTCATAGGAGAAGGAGGAGGATGAACTGCAAGCTTAGCCTGGAATGAACATAGAGCCCAGGTTCAGAGCAGCACGAAGCCCTGAAACAATGTCTGATACTGTGCGAACATTCCAAGGCCAGACCTGAGCTCAGGATTCCTGGAGAGAAGCCTCCTGCCACCTTC
>NW_022329565.1:0-3467 GCF_002776525.5 Piliocolobus tephrosceles | reverse complement strand
TGTGAGGGGAATGCACACATAAAAAAGCAGTTTCTCTGAAAGCTTCTCTCCAGTTCTTATCTCAAGATATTTCCTATTTCACCATAGGCCTCAACGTGCCCCCGAATATCCCCTTAAAAATTCCACAAAAACTGTGTTACCAAACTGCTCAGTAAAGAGTAAGGTGTAACTCAGTGAGAGGATATCATACAACACAAAGCAGCTTCTTGGAAAGCTTCTTTCTAGTTTTTATTTGAGGATAGACCTTTTTTCACTGTAGGCTTCAATGCTCTCCCAAATATAACATCTCGGATTCCACATAAACAATGATTTCAAACTGCTCTAAGAAAGGAAAGGTTTAACTCTATGAGATGAATGCACACATCACAAAGCAGTTTATCAGAAAGCTTCTTTCTCGTTTACATTGGAAGATATTTCCTTGTTCACCATAGGCTTTAATGCACAGTCAGCTGTCCTTTCATAGATATCACAAAGACAGAGTCTACAAACTGCACAATGTAAAGAATGGTTTAACTCTGTGAGATGAATGCACATATCACAAAGCAGTTTCTTGGAAAGCTTCTTTCTTGTTTTTATCTGAGCATATTTCCGTTTTCACTGTAGTCTTCAATGCGTTCAGAAATATCCCTTGGTAGATTTCACACAAATAGTGTTTCCACATTGCTCAATGAAAAGAGCAGTATATCTCTGGGAGTGGAATAAACACATCACAAAGTACTTTCTCATAAAGTTTCTCTGCAGTTTTTATCTAAAAACACTTCCTTTTTCACCAAAGGCCTCAATGTGCTCAAGAATATCCCTTTGCAGATGATACAAAAACAGTGTTACCAAACTACTCAATGAAAAGAAAGGTTTAGCTCAGTGAGAGGAATTCACACAATACAAAATACTTTCTCAGAAACCTTCTTTCTAGTTTTTATCTGAAGATATTTCCTTTTTCACTGTAGACTTCAATGCTCTCCCAAATATAACTTCTCAGATTCCAACTAAACAGTGATTTACAACTGCTCAATCGACAGAAAGTTTTAACTTTATGAGATGAATGTACACATCAGAAAGCAATTTCTCAGAAAGTTTCTTTATAATTTTCCTCTTAGGATATTTTCTTGTTTGCCATAGACCTCAATTTGACCCCAAGTGTCCCTTTGCAGATTAATCAAAGAGAGAGTCTACAAACTATGCAATGTAAAGGTGAGATGAATGCACCTATCACAAAGCAGTTTCTCAGAAAGCTCCTTTCTACTTTTTACCTGAGGATATTTCTTTTTCACTATAGGCTTCAATGCCATCCCACATATTCCTTCTCAGATGACACAAAAACATTGATTTCAGACTGCTCAATGAAAGCAAATTTTTAACTCTATGTGATGAATGAACACATCACAATGCAGTTTCTCAGAAAGCTTCTTTCTAGCTTTAGTCTATGATATTTTCTTTTCACCATAGAATATAATGCACTCCGAAATATCCCTTCTTAGGTTTTACACAAACAGTGTTCCCACACAGCTCAAGGAAATGGGAGGTATAACTCTGTGAGTGGAATTCACGCATCATACAGCAGTTTCTCAGAAAGCCTCTTGACAGTTTTTATCAGAAAGTATTTCCTTTTTCACCATAGACTCAATGGACTCCCGAATATCCCTTTGTAGATTCGACAAAAACAGTGTTAATAAATTGCTGAATGAAAAGATGGGCTTAACTGTGTGAGATGATTTCACACAACACAAAGCAGTTTGTTGGAAATATTCTTTCTAGTTTTTATGTGAGGATATTTCATTTTTCACCATATGCTTAAGTGCACTCCCAATATCCCTTCTCAGATACCACAAAAGCAGTGACTTCAACTGCTCAATCAAGGGAAAGTTTGCACGTTATGAAATGAATGTGCACATCACAAACCAGTTTTTCAGTAAATTTTTTTTTTCTAGTTTTCATGTGAAGATATTTCCTTGCTCACCATAGACCTCAATGTGACCCTGAATATCCTTTCGTGGATTCCTCAAAGACAGAGTTTTCAAACTGCACAATGCAAACAAAGGTTTAACTCTGTGATCTAAATGCACATATCAGAAAGCAGTTTCTCCCAAGGCTTCTTTGTTATTTTTATCTAAGGATATTTCCTTTTTCACCATAGGCTCCATACACTCCTGAATATCCCATTGCAGTTTCCACAGAAACAGTGTTACTACACAGGCTTCTGTTCCTTTAGCTGAGCCCTGTCCCCAGAGGCGGAGTCTACAGAGACAGGCAGGTTTCCTTGAGCTGCTGTGAGATCCACCCAGTTCGAGCTTCCCAGCAGCTTTATTTACCTACTTAAGCCTCAGCGATGGCGGGCGCCCCTCCCCCAGCCTCGCTGCTGCCTTGCGGTTAGATTGTCGCAGACTGCTGTGTTAGCAAGGAGGGAGGCTCCGTGGGCGTGGGACCCTCCCGGCCAGGTGTGGGATATAATCTCTGGTGTGCCGGTGTTACAGTGCAGTATTGGGGTGGGAGTTACCCGATTTTCCAGGAGCTGTGTGTCTCAGTTCCCCTGGCTAGGAAAAGGGACTCCCTTCCCCCTTGCACTTCCCAGGTGAGGTGATGCCTCGCCCTGCTTCAGCTCTCCCTGGTCAGGCTGCAGCAGCTGACCCGCACGGATTGCCCAGCACTCCCGAGTGAGATGACCCCAGTACCTCAGTTGAAAATGCAGAAATCGCCGGTCTTCTGTGTCGCGCATGCTGGAAGATGGAGACTGAAGCTGTTCCTATTCGGCCATCTTGCTCCGCCCCCTCCAGCTTTGAAGAGAGCAGTGGATCTCCCAACACGGAGGTTGAGATCTGAGAAGGGGCAGTCTGCCTGCTCAAGTGGGTCCCTGACCCCTGAGTAGCCTAACTGGGAGACATCCCCCTCTAGGGGTAGTCTGACACCCCACACCTCACAGGGTGGAGTACACCCCTGAGAGGAAGCTTCCAAAGCAAGAATCAGACAGGTGCACTCGCTGTTCAGCAATATTCAATCTTCTGCAACCTCTGCTGCTGATACCCAGGCAAACAGGGTCTGGAGTGGACCTCAAGCAATCTCCAACAGACCTATAGCTGAGGGTCCTGACTGTCAGAAGGAAAACTATCAAACAGGAAGGACACCTATACCAAAACCCCATCAGTACGTCACCATCATCAAAGACCAGAGACAGATAAAACCACAAAGATGGGGAAAAAGCAGGGCAGAAAAGCTGGAAATTCAAAAAATAAGAGCGCATCTCCTCATGCAAAGGAGCACAGCCCATCGCCAGCAATGGATCAAAGCTGGTCAGAGAATGATTTTGATGAGATGAGAGAAGAAGGCTTCAGTCCATCAAACCTCTCAGAGCTAAAGGAGGAATTACATACCCAGCGCAAAGAAACTAAAAATCTTGAAAAAAGAGTGGAAGAATTGACAGCTAGACTAATTAATGCAGAGAAGGTCATAAACGAAATGACAGAGATGAAAAC
>NW_022329554.1:0-6156 GCF_002776525.5 Piliocolobus tephrosceles | reverse complement strand
TTTTTTTTTTTTTTTTTTTTTGAGGTGGAGTCTCACTCTGTTGACTGGGCTAAAGAGCAGTGGTATGATCTCGGCTTACTGCAACCTCCCCATCCCAGGTTCAAGCAATTCTTCTGTCTCAGCCTCACAAGTAGCTGGGATTACAGGTGCCCATTACCACCCCTGGCTAATTTTTGTATTTTTAGTAGAAACAGTGTTTTGCCATGTTGGCCAGGCTGGTCTTGAACTCCTGACCTCAAATTTATCCACCTGCTTTGGCCTCCCAAAGTGCAGGGATTATAGGCGTGAGCCACTGACAGGCCAAAACCAGGAACCTTTGAGATTGAACCAGCTCGAGCAAAACCCAGCCACAGGTGCGACGCTCCAAGGTTGGCCATCTCCCTCTAAGAAGCTGTCCCCAGCTAACCGCTGGGAAGAAAGCAGGGCCTGCTTCCCCACAGAACTGGGGCATGTCTGATCTCCAGGCCTTCCTGACTTCTAGCATTTCTCAGGGTTCCTGCCTGGCTGGTCCATAAGAATATGCACACAGTGCAGCCTCCCGTGTCCACCCTAGGTGCTTTGCTTCACCTGACTATGCAGCCTGGGAGCCCTTCAGATCCCCCACCACACACAGAAACAAATCCTCAGTGTCTAGAGGAGGGAGCCACCAGCAAGACCTCACATCCAGGACTGCTGCCTGTGACTTAGAAACGTTGAGCTTGGATCTGTGCTTGGCACTTGACTAGGGGAGGAGCCCACATTCAGAAAACTGAGAGGGCTGCATGACACAGGTTCATGGGCTGAAGTGGGAACTGCACAGCTGCAAATGCCAGGACAGTGTCTATTTTTAGTGTACTTACAGAAAATAAACTCTAACCAAAAATTTCATATTCTGACAAACTAAGCTTCACAAATTGGAAAATCTAGAGCAAATGGATAAATGTATGAAGATACACAGTCTCACAACATTGAATCAGACAGAAGGGAACCCTAAAGTTGAATCTGTAATAAAGAACCTACCAACCAAAAAATTAAAAACCCTGAACCAGATGAATTCACAGTCAAATTCTACCAGATATACAAAGAACTGGTACCAATCCTACTCTAACTATTCTAAAAACAAGGAGGAAGGACTTTCCCCAACTCATTATATGAAACCAACATCACCCTGGTAAACAAAATCTGGCAGACACATGACAAAGAAAGAAAATTTCAGGCAAATATCCCTGATGAACATAGATGTCAAAAATTCTCAACAAAATACTAGCAAACCAAATTTAGCAGCACATCAAAACATACTTTGTCATAATCAAGTAGGCTTGCTTTCTAGCATATAAGGGTGGTTCAACATATACAAATCAATAAATGTGATTTACCACATAAACAGAATAACAAACAAAAACCATACAATGATCTTAATGGACATAGCTTTCAGTAAAATTCAACCTCCATTTTTTATACAAACAGTCAAAAGTATAATAATAATAAATAAGATTATACTATTGATTATAATAGAATAATATATATTTTAAGGAATAATAAAGGGATATACCTCAGAATTATAAGAACCATTTGTAAAAAGCAAATAGCCAACATCAAGTGAATGGACAGAGCTGGAAACATTCCTCTTGAGAACTGGCCCAAGACAAGGATACCCTCTCTCACAACTGCTATTCAACAGAGTACTGAAAATGCTAGCCAGAGCAATCAGGCAAGAGAGAGAAGTAGACATTCAAGTAAGAAACAAAGTCAAACTATCCCTCTTCACGAGTGATATGAGTATATACCTAGGAAATCCTAAACACTCTCTGAAAAACTTCCTAGAACTTATAAATGATTTTAGTAAAGTTTCAGGATACAAATTCAATGTAAAATATCAACAGCATTTATAACACCAACAATATCTAGTCTTAGAGTGAAATTGAGAACAGAATCCCCATTACAATAGCCACAAAGAAAATGAAATACCTAGGAATACAGCTAATGAGGGAAGTGAAAGATGGCTACAAGGAAACTACAAAACATCACTGAATCAGAGATGACACAAACATAGGAAAATACATCTTATGCTCATGGATTGGAAGACTCAATATCATAAAAATGGCCATACTGTTCAAAGCAATTTATAGATTCAATGCTATTTTTAAACAAATTACCAGGGTTATTCCTCACAGAATGACAGAAAACTATTCTAAAATTCATACGAAGCAAAAAAGAGCCCAAATAGCCAACGCAATCCTAAGCAAAAAGAACAAAGCTAGAGACATTGCACTACCCGACTTTGAACTACACTATAAAGCCACAGTAACCAAAAAACTTGGTAGTATTACAAAAATGTACACATAGATGAAGGGAACAACTCAAAAATAAAGCTGCACACCTACAACCTCCTGATGTTTGACAGGGACAATCAAAATAAGCAAGGGGGAAAAGACTCCCTATTCAATAAATATTGCTGGGATAACTGGCTGGCCATATGCAGAAGATTGAAGCTGGATCCTTACTTTTCACCATATACAAAAATAACTCTAAATGGATAAAGATTTAAGTGTAAGAATTATACTTATACAAATTCTGGAAGGCAACCTAGGAAATCATCTTCTCAATATCACCCTTGGCAAATAATTTTTGTTAAATCCCCAAAAGAAATTGAACCAGAAACAAAAATAAACAAGTGAAAACTAATTAAACTAAAGAGCTTCTGCATACCCAAAGAAATTATTGGTTGGGCATGGTGGCTCATGCCTGTAATCCCAGCACTCTGGGAGGCAAAGGTGTGGGTGAATCACCTGAGGTCAGGAGTTCAAGACCAGCATGGCTAAAGTGGCAAAACGCTACTAAAAATACATTTTTAAAAAATTGTGCTGATCTGGTGACTAACAACTGTAATCTCAGTTGCTCAGGAGGGTGAGGTATGAGAATTGCCTGAACCCAGTAGGTGGAGGTTGCAGTGAGTTGACATTGTATCACTGCACTCCAGCCTGGGCAATAGAGCAAGGTTCCATCTCAAAAAAAGAAAGAAGGAAAGAGAGAGAGAGGTGGGGGAGAAGGAGGGAGGGAGGGAGACAGGAAGGAAGGGAGGAAGTGTGGGAGACCACAGCAAAAAAAACCTACAGAATGAAAGAAGATATTCACAAACTATGCATCTGACAAGGACCTAATGTCTAGAATCTATAGGGATCTTAAACAAATTAACAAGCAAAAAACCAAATAACTCCATTAACAAAATGGGCAAAGGATATAAACAGATACTTCTCAAGAGAAGACATACGGTTGCAACCAAACATATGAAAGAATGAAATGCAAATCAAATCAAAACCACAATGACATACCAATTCACATCAGTCAGAATGTTTAAGATAATAAACAACTATGCTGATGAGGATGTGGAGAAAAGGGAATGCTTATACACTGTTCGTGGGAATATACATTAAATTACTCCAGTCACAGTGAAAAGCAGTTTAAAGACTTCTCAAAGACTTAAAACAGATCTACCATTTGACGCAGCCATCCCATTATTAGGTGTATACCATAGGGAAAATAAAGCATTCTACCAAAAAAACACACACATGAGTATTTTCTTTACTGCACTAGTCACAATGGTAAAGACATGAAATCTACTCAGGTGTTCATCAACAGTAAATTTGAAAATTAAATCAATCAATCAATCAATCAATCAATAAACTATGTTACGTCTTTACCAGGGAATACCACACAGCCATAAAACAAATGAAATCTTGTCCTTTCAGCAACATGGTCAGTGCAGGAGGCCATAATCCTAAGTGAATTAGGAACACAGTAACAGAAAACTAAATACTGCAAGTTCTTACTGATAAATTGGAGGTACATATTGAATATGCATGGACATAAAGATGGGAAAAAAGACTTTGGGGACTCGTACAAGGGGAAGAGAGGAAACAGTAAAAAGACCAGTCTGCCTTTTGGGTATTCCAGTCATTATCTGGATGACAGCATCATTTGAACCCCAAACCTCACTATCACATGATACACCCATGTAACAAACTTGCAAATATACTCTTCAGTCTAAAAACTGAAATTCAGATGAATAAACAAAATTTATAGAATTTAAATGTTTTAAAAACTGGTGGTTTTATAAAACTACTTATCAGGATCAATCAGAACAAAAGGTAATGATATTCCAATATACAAAATCATTGTTGAAGAGTATGTTATTATTTTTTGAAACATTATTGATCCTTTATTGAAATGTTTTGTTTTACCAATATAAGAATTCATTTCTTTTAATCTATCATTTACAACAATTTGATAAAAAGTATATTTTTATAAACTATATGGAAACATAAAAATTAAACAAGTTGTTCATAAATAACTCTTAGGTAAACAACAAAATTTAGGCTGAATTGAAAAAAAATTATTTGAAATTAATGAAAATAGCTCGGAGCAAGATGGCGGAACAGGAACAGCTCCAGTCTCCATCTCCCAGCGCGAGCGACACAGAAGACCAGTGATTTCCGCATTTTCAACTGAGGTACTGGAGTCATCTCATTCGGGAGTGCCAGACAATCAGAGCTGGTCAGCTGCTGCAGCCTGACCAGTGAGAGCCGAAGCAGGGCAAGGCATCGCCTCACCTGGGAAGCGCAAGGGGGAAGGGAGTCCCAGGGGAACTGAGACACACAACACCTGGAAAATCGGGTAACTCCCACCCCAATACTGCGCTGTAAGCACACCGGCACACCAGCAGATTATACCCCACACCTGGGCAGGAGGGTCCCACACCCACGGAGCCTCCATCCTTGCTAACACAGCAGTCTGCGGCAATCTAACTGCAAGGCAGCAGCGAGGCTGGGGGAGGGGCGCCCGCCATCGCTGAGGCTTAAGTAGGTAAATAAAGCCACTGGGAAGCTGGAACTAGGTGGAGCTCACAGCAGCTCAAGGAAACCTGCCTGTCTCTGTAGACTCCGCCTCTGGGGACAGGGCTCAGCTAAAGCAGCAGAGGCCTGTGCAGACGTGAATGACTCTGACAGCTTTGAAGGGAGCAGTGGATCTCCCAACACGGAGGGTGAGATCTGAGAACGGACAGACTGCCTGCTCAAGTGGGTCCCTGACCCCTGAGTAGCCTAACTGGGAGACATCCCCCACTAGGGGCAGTCTGACAACCCACACCTCATGGGGTGGAGTACACCCCTGAGAGGAAGCTTCCAAGGCAAGAATCAGACAGGTGCACTCGCTGTTCAGCAATATTCTATCTTCTGCAACCTCTGCTGCATATACCCAGGCAAACAGGGTCTGGAGTGGACCTCAAGCAATCTCCAACAGACCTATAGCTGAGGGTCCTGACTGTCAGAAGGAAAACTATCAAACAGGAAGGACACCTATACCAAAACCCCATCAGTACGTCACCATCATGAAAGACCAGAGACAGATAAAACCACAAAGATGGGGAAAAAGCAGGGCAGAAAAGCTGGAAATTCAAAAAATAAGAGCGCATCTCCCCCTGCAAAGGAGCACAGTCCATCGCCAGCAACGGATCAAAGCTGGTCAGAGAATGACTTTGATGAGATGAGAGAAGAAGGCTTCAGTCCATCAAACCTCTCAGAGCTAAAGGAGGAATTACGTACCCAGTGCAAAGAAACTAAAAATCTTGAAAAAAGAGTGGAAGAATTGACAGCTAGACTAATTAATGCAGAGAAGGTCATAAACGAAATGACAGAGATGAAAACCGTGACACGAGAAATACGTGACAAATGCACAAGCTTCAGTAACCGACTCAATCAACTGGAAGAAAGAGTATCAGCGATGTAGGATCAAATGAATGAAATGAAGCGAGAAGAGAAACCAAAAGAAAAAAGAAGAAAAAGAAATGAACAAAGCCTGCAAGAAGCATGGGATTATGGAAAAAGACCAAATCTATGTCTGATTGGGGTGCCTGAAAGTGAGGGGGAAAATGGAAACAAGTTGGAAAACACTCTACAGGATAACATCCAGGAGAACTTCCCCAACCTAGCAGGGCAGGCCAACATTCAAATTCAGGAAATACAGAGAATGCCACAAAGATACTCCTCCAGAAGAGCAACTCCAAGACACATAATTGCCAGATTCACCAAAGTTGAAATGAAGGAAAAAATCTTAAGGGCAGCCAGAGAGAAAGGTCGGGTTACCCACAAAGGGAAGCCCATCAGACTGACAGCAGATCTC
>NW_022329543.1:0-2058 GCF_002776525.5 Piliocolobus tephrosceles | reverse complement strand
TGAATAGTGCCGCAATAAACATACGTGTGCATGTGTCTTTGTAGTAGAATAATTTATAATCCTTTGGGTATATACCCGGTAGTGGGATGGCAGGGTCATGTCTAAAACACCAAAAGCAATGGCAGCAAAAGCCAAAATTGACATATGGGATCTAATTAAACTAAAGAGCTTCTGCACAGCAAAAGAAACTACCATCAGAGTGAACAGGCAACCTACTGAATGGGAGAAAATTTTTGCAATCTACTCGTCTGACAAAGGGCTAATATCCAGAATCTACAAAGAACTCAAACAAATATACAAGAAAAAACAAACAACCCCATCAAAAAGTGGGCAAAGGATATGAACAGACATTTCTCAAAAGAAGACATTCATACAGCCAACAGACACATGAAAACATCTCATCATCACTTGCCATCAGAGAAATGCAAATCAAAACCACAATGAGATACCATCTCACAACAGTTAGAACGGCAATCATTAAAAAATCAGGAAACAACAGGTGTTGGAGAGGATGTGGAGAAATAGGAACACTTTTACACTGTTGATGGGATTATAAACTAGTTCAACCATTATGGAAAACAGTATGGCAATTCCTGAAGGATCTAGAACTAGATGTACCATATGATACATTGTCCTTTTCCTGGAGCAGTTTGCTAACACTTTTCTTGAATCTACAATGGCATATTTCAGAGGATATTGAAACATATGGTAACCAAGGAAATATCCTCATATAAAAACTAGAAAGAAGCCCTTTGAGAAACTGCTTTATGATGTGTTAATTCATCTCACAGAGTTACACAATTTCTTTCATGGATCAGTTTGGTAGCACTGCTTTTGGGGAATCTGAGAAGGGATATTCTGGATCGCCATGAAGCCTATGTGACTAAGGGAATATCCGCAGATAAAAACTAGAAAGATTTCTGAGGAAGTTCTTTGGAATGTGTGAATTCATCTCACAGAGATACACCTTTCTTTTCATGGAGCAGCTTGCACACACTGTTTTCGTGGAGTCTGCAAAGGGATATTTGGGAGCACATTGAGGCCTATGGTGACTAAGGAAATATCCTCAGATAAAAACTAGAGAGAAGTTTTCAGAGAAACTGCTTTGTGACAGATGAATTTATCTCACAGAGCTATACCATGCTTTTCTTTGAGCATTTTGATAACACTGTTTTCGTGGAGTCTGCCATAGGATATTTGGGAGTGCAATGAAGAATATGGTGACAAAGGAAATATCCTCATAGTAAAACCAAAAAGAAACTTTCTGAGAAACTGTTTGGTGATCTGATAATTTATCTCACAGAGTTACATGATTATTTTCATGGATCAGTTTGGTAGCACTGTTTTTGAGGAACTTAAGAAGGGATATTTTGGATCTCATTGAAGCCTGTGGTGACTAAGGAAATATCCTCAGATAAGAACTAGAAAGGAGCTTTCTGAGAAAATTATTTGTGATATGTGAATTCATCTCACAGAGTTAACCTTTATTTTCAAGGAGCAGTTCACTAACACTGTTTTCGTGGAATATGTAAAAGGATATTTGGGAGCGCATTGAGGACTATGGTGAAAAAGGAAATATCATCAGATAAAAACTAGAAAGAAACTTTCTGAGAAACTGCTTTGTGACGTGTGAATTCATCTCACAGAGCTACATCATGCTTTTCTTTGAGACATTTGATAACACTGTTTTTGTGGAATCTGCAGTAGGATATTTGGGAGTGCATTGAAGCCTATGGTTGCAATTAAATATCCTCAGAAGAAAACTAGAAAGAACCTTTCTGAGAAACTACTTTGTGATATCTGAATTCATCTCACAGACTTATACTGTACTTTTCATGGAACAGTTTGCTAACACTGTTTGCTTGGAATCTGCAATGGTATATTTTGGAGTGCATTGAAGTTTATGGTGACAAAGGAAATATCTTGAGACAAAAACTAGAAAGAAGCTTTCTGTTCCATGAGAACAGTGTTAGCAAACTCTTCCATGAAAAGTACAGTATAAGTATGTGAGATGAATTCAGACATCACAAAGAACGTTGTCCAAAAGCTTCTTTCTTG
>NW_022329540.1:0-6005 GCF_002776525.5 Piliocolobus tephrosceles | reverse complement strand
CATTGGCCAGCAGCCCAGTGCTCTGCTCCATGGCCTCTGTCAGGCAGAACGGAGCTGGAGCCCAGGCAGAGATGAGGACAAGGGAGGATGATCCTTGTCAGCCAGGGATGTTCCGTCCTGCTGGGCCTGGGGCCTCTCTCACAGAGAACCTACATGATATTGCTTCCCTCACTTTCTTATTTCACAGGCCCTACATATTTGCCAGAAACCACCTGCATTCCTAACTCTTTGCCAGGTGTCAGGGGCCAGTTGCCGGGAGAATTGCATGGCAGAGCCCCTGTGACAGTGGCCAAAGAAATTCAGGAATTCCCAGAAAACAGAGCATGCTGGAAATAGAGGTGGGAGAGCCGCTCCTTGCGCCAAGATTTTTCTCAGAGGCTCCTTCTCCGGTGCCTTAGGCTGGGCCGAGCCTGGCGAATACTAGAACTTCTGCTGGGCTGAGAAAACAACAGCAAAAGAAGAAGCAGTCTGGGGTGTGACTTGGAGGTGGAAACTGGGTGTGGCCAGAAAAGTGGGTGGAGTCTGGAGGCCAATGAGCGCCCCACCCTGGCAAGTCAGAGCAGGATAGGGCAAGGGACCTAGGCATAAAAGTGGGCCCCTTGTAACCTGCACAACCTGCAAAAGGATTTGTATTTGTATTTCATGTACCCACTGGGTAAGGTGGCCTATATCTCCAGCTTCCTTGAGGTGAGCTTGGTTTAGGAAGTTTCTTTCCTACTGAAATATGTCAGGAATCTCGCCAACGCCTGATGCTGCCCACCACATCTCTTTTGCTTCTGCTGCTGCTGGAACCTGCCTGGGAGGCCCCGGCTGTGAAGGCTGGAGACCCAAGGAGGCTGCCCTGACACCTCTCCTTGTTCCTTGAGCCAGGGGGCCCATCTGAGCCCCTTCACCCATGGGGAGCTGTTTTCTGTGCCTTGTATGAGGTTTGTGTCTTCATAGAAATGGCATTCTAGTAAGAGACAGAAATTTTAAATGGATAGATATGTAAATTATATGGTATGCGTGTTGGGCAGAAAAATTCCCTCTCCAGCCCCCAGGATGGCAGATCCAGTCCCTGGAACCTCTGTGTTGGGTACATGAAAAGGGCAGTGAAAGCCCCAGATGGAGCTGAGGTGGCCGATCAGCTGCCCTGGGAGAACCAGCCAGGGAGGGGTAGAGTTCTCATGTGAACCAGGACTCAGCCTGGTGGAGCTGCCTTTGAAGATGAGGAAATGGGGCCCTGAGCCATGGATGTGGGCAGCTGGAGCAGCTGGAAAAGGCGAGGAGGAGACAGGTTCTCCCCAAGAGCCTCCCGAAGGAACACAGCCCTGACAGCACAGTGATGTTAGCCCCGTGAGACTGTTCAGACTTCTGAGCTCCAGAATGGTAAAGGAATGAATGCGTGTTGTTTTAAGCCACTAAGTTTGCAGTAAATTGCTGCAACCACAATGAAAAGTTTGTAAGGTTTGTTTGACTGTTTGTTTATTGGGACAGAGTCTCACTCTGTCGCCTAGGCTGGAATGCAGTGGCTCCATCTCGGCTCACTGAAACCTTTGCCTCCTGGGTTCAAGTGATTCTCCTGCCTCAGCCTCCCAAGTAGTGGGATTGCATGTGCTGGCCACCACACCCACCTAATTTTTGTATTTTTAGTAGAGACAGGGTTTCACCATGTTGGCCAGAGTGGTATTGAACTCTCAACTTCAGGTGATCCACCCACCTTGGCCTCCCAAAGTGCTGGGATTACAGGCATGAGCCACCGCGCCTGGTGTACTAAGTATGTTTTAGAGTGGTCGTTGCTTTAGGGGAACAAGTTCAGGTGAAGAAGGTCCAGGATGGCCTAGGCAGGCAGAGGTCTCATATTATGAAATAGGGGCCTTTACATATAACAATGGTTAAGATGAAAAATTTAATGTTACATGAATTATACCACAATTTAAAAAAAGAAAGAATGAAAGAAATGAGGACAAAGATTCCAAATGGGAGGGGCAGGGAGAACCAGGCCTGGAAGGGTGTGCCACCTGGGAGCAGGTGTGGGAGTGAGCCGGGCAGATGCCTGAAGGGCAGTCCACGCTGAGCAGAGGGCAATGCAAAGTCCTGAGGCATGGAGATACCTGCAGGGCTCTGAAGACCAGCGAGGAGGCTGAGGGGGGTAGGAACTGAGCAAGCAAGGGAGTAGATTGGAGGACAGCTGGCCAGACTGCACAGGACCCTAGGCGTCCGTAGTGACTTGGTTCTACTGAGAGAAAAGGTGCACTTTTGGAGGGTTTGGAGCAGAGGAGGGACATGAATTCTGAAGGATCACTCCAGCTGCTCTGTTGTCAGTAGCCATTTGGGAGGTGGGGACAGGCACAGAGTACCAAGTAGGGCAGGACTGCAATCACCCTGGCCAGGAGGACGGTGGCCTAGAACCAGGGTCGGGTACTAGATGACAGTGTGGTCAAATCATAGATATTTTATTTCTAGTCGAAAGAAGAGATAGGAAAGAGGTCCTGCAAATAGGTGATTTTTTTTTTTTTTAATTCTTCATAGCCTTACCACACAACCTCTAAATCTTCAGTAAAGTTGGCTACATTCACAAGTAGCTGGTGTCACTTTGGTGGGGGCTTTGCAAGGAAGTGGGCAGGGTGTCTTTTAAAGAAGACTCAGGAGAAGAGCTGGTCTTCCAGTTGCGGAGGGAATGGAGTTGCAAGAAGAAAACAGCGAGGTTGAGCGACACACAGTGGGAACAGGAGCTCAGCGGGCAGGAGCTCCAGGCCTTGAGAGAGCAGGACCATAATGCAGTGTTCGCACAGAAACCAGGCAACAGAGGGCGCCAGCACCCACCAGACACGAGGTAGGGCCACTGTCACAGCCAGGCCAGGACCTGCAGAGCCCTAAACCCTGAAAAAAGGTGGGGTCCCCCACCTACATATTAAAGAAAACATGTGTGTGCCATTACATGCTGGTCTCCAACAACTGCTAAAATTACATTAAATCCTTTCTAGAATTTCATGGCTGGGACTTGAGCCTGGTCTTGGTCTGTTTACTGATAACGAATCTAGTACTGAACTGGATCCAGTTCCTGACGGGGAGCTCTGTCCTAGAATCACTCACACGTGACAGTTGACAGGTGGCCCCACCAGGTTTGCATGGTGGGCGGGTGTTCTGCTAGACCGGCCTCTCAATGCCCAGAGGGACTGGACTGAGCTGGTTTCTGCTCCTCAGAGAGTTTGCCCAGAGACTCTGAGGAAGAAAGCAGTCACCTCAGTCCTCTCCATCCTAGAGACGGCAGAAGGACAAATGTCTCCTGCTGGCACAAGGTAGGGTGTGGGGGGGTGGCCGGTGTTCCAAACACCAGTGCAGAGGGAACGTGTGTGTGTGTGTTTAGGAGTGAAGGAGTAAAGCAGGGGCTCGGGTGGTGAGAGAACCAGGCGCAATGAAGTAAAAGTGGCGTTGGGGGAGCTGTTGGGGGTGTGGGGATGCTGGATATGGCATGGAGGACAGGGGTGGCTCTGCGGGTCCTCTGCCTCCACACCAAACACGCAGAGATCAGTGCCTCCCTCCAGCCTGGAGTCCCAATCGCCCCTCTCTCTGATTTGGGGGACAGGGATTTCTCCTTGTTCTCCTGCCCTAACTCCTTCTTTCCAACTTCTCTTGTCCCATTCTCCCTCAGATCCTCCCCTCCACTTATGCCAAGGCTTCCACAGCCTCGCTCTTCCAGGCCTTCGTGTTCCCAGCCTGGGTGTTGAAACCATTGGCCGGGATCTCAAGGCAGCTGGGCAGGGAGAGGATAGCTAGAAGCCCAAGGCACACTGCCACAAAAAGGTTGTGACTCATTTTCAGGGATTGAAAAATGCAGCCCAAATTCATTTTAAAACTTTCGCCTCTCTTGGGACTTCAGGCTGAAAGTTCTTTATAGCAATGGGCTTCCGGGGACTACATGTAATTATTCGTTCCACTTTCCTTATCATCTGGTTCTTACTTCAATTAAAATTCCACTTCAACCGGGCATGGTGGCTCACTCCTGTAATCCCAACACTTTGGGAGGCTGAGTGGGGAGGACTGTTTGAGCCCAGGAGTTCGAGATCAGCCTTGGCAACGTGATGAGACCCCATTTCTGCACCAAAAATTTAAAAATTAGCTGGGTATGGGGGCTCATGCCTGTAGTTCCAGCTATTCTGGAGGCTGAAGTGGGAGGACTGATTGAGCCTGGGAGTTCAAGGCTGCAGTGAACCTTGCTCATGAGTGAACCTGCTCATGCCACTGCACTCCCCCTGGGTGACAGAGCAAGACCTGGTCTCAAAAAATAAAACAAACAAAAATTCTACTTCATATGTAACCATCATTTTGGTTTGGAAGCCACTGCCTAAAGCTGATATTTTGCAGTTGGAATATGGCTATTCCTTCCCATCTTCAGGTTGGCTCAGGCCAACCTGGGATTCAGGACCACAGAGGAGAACAAGGGTGGAAGGGCCCCTTTCTCCTTTCTGTGTGTCCTTCCCAGCCTACGTGCAGCTCTTTCTTTGTCTTCAGTGTTGGGTCTGCATCCCAGATGTCAGGACCCATGTACAGGCCTGGTGTGCTCCTTCCTATGATCCATCAGACTTGTAGAAAATATTGTTCTTGCAAGGAGCTACTCCGTGGTCATATCACACATGCACATGCACACACATACACCCACACGCGTGCGTGCGCACACACACACACACATACACACACATTGTTCTTGACCCATCCCCACTAGTGTCCCCACAGTAGCAATATTTGTAGGGCGGTAGCAGTAAGTCCCCCTCCCTGCACTCTCAGGGCTTGGGTGTGTACAGAACAGGCTCCACTCAGGACAGATTTGAGACCCCTTCTCCAGACCAAGAGGTGGAAGTACACCCTCAAAATTGAGGTGCTTTAACCTTAGCAGCCAGAGAACCAGGTAGAGGACATGTAAAAAATGTGCATTCCTGGGCCCCTTTAAACCCTCGACCCACTGTCCTTTGAGCAGACAACCCCTTATCCCCCTAGTCCCAGAGAGAGCCCTGCCCATAGTCCATGGTTACTTTCTTTGAAGTCTGTTCCATCTAGTTAAGAAAGGACAATGGTACAGACCCACTTACCAGGCATCCCAAGAGCCCCAGCGTCTGAGTCACAGGATGTCACCCTCTGGGTCTAACATGCACTTGAATCAACTGGCATACTGCCCGGCACACAGAGGGAACCTAGATGTGGAATGGATATGGGTGGTGTTACATGCCGCATATTTGCCTGCCCTCCAAATTCATATGCAGAAATCCTAACTCTCAAAGTGATGACATTTAAGTCATTAGTCATGCAAGTGGAGCCCTGTGGGATTAAGAAGTGACAGGAGAGCTTGCTGTCACTCTCTGCTCTCCACTGTGTGAGGATACAACAGGAAGACAGCCATCTGGTGAGGAAGAGAGGACCGTCGCCAGATACCGGACCTGCTGACACCTTAATCTTGGACTTTCCAGCCTCCAGGATGGTGAGAAATAAATGCTTGGTGTTTCAGCCACCTGGCCTATTCTGTTGTGGCAGCCTGAACTGGCTAAGGTAGCAGGGTCTGATGATGAAATGGGACAGGTGTAAAAGTGAGGTGGGAAGGAGGACTACAAATACTAAGTTTTAAGAGGAAACCTTGTGCAAAAAGTGGCTTGAGAAGTTTGAAAATGACACAAAACTTTGTTCTAAGACAAATTTTCAGAATTCAAAACTTAGAGCCCCAAGACTTTTCCCAATGATAGACTTGGCTTTCCTTGAGGTCTTGGCCCCAGTAGGATGGCTGGGCTCTATTATAAAACTCATCTGTTATGGTAGACCAGTTGCTGCCTGCTCGCAGCTAGTTTAATTAACATTTGGGTGTGCTTGGAAAGAGAAAATCTCAACCATTTAAGAGGAAAGAGTTTGAATGGGTTAGGGATATGGGAGAGGGGAGAAAGGAGATGGGAGAAAATACAGGAATGGGGAGGGGGTACCAGAAAGAAAGGGAACAGCAAAAGAGGCAAAGAAGAGAAGGGAAGAGGAAATTGGAGGAA
>NW_022329539.1:0-7454 GCF_002776525.5 Piliocolobus tephrosceles | reverse complement strand
GATTAGCCATGTAAATTTCAGACTCACGTTGATTGAAAGAATGCTGGAAAAGCATCACGGCCAGGGCGGCAACGTCTTCGAGGTCGCCTGTGCCCTGATGGCGTCACACCCCTTGGCCTATCTAGAGGTTTTTTTTTTTTGTTTTTTGTTTTTGTTTTGTTTTTAATACATTCCTCAAACACTTATTGGGCACCTACTATGTGTCAGGCACTGTTCTAGGTACCTGGGATACATCAGGGATTCTTGCTGTCCCGAGGTCAGAGATGAGGAATTCCATAGGATGAGTCTTCTGTTCTTAAACCCAGTGTAAAGACAAGGCTGTCAGGGAGGAGGGAGTAAGATCTGGGCATCAGAGTCCCCCAGCTGCTGCTTGTGGGCGTGAGGACACCAGGCCCCTGACTGTGCTCTGGCCTCTCTCCCAGCTCGGAGCTCAGCCACCTCCTGCCCAGTCTGCGGCAGGTCACCCAGGAGCCTCAGCCATCTCTGCAGCCCGAGCCTGTCTTCACCATGGACAGAGCCAAGGTACCGCCGCTTTTCTGGAAGCTGTACATCTACGCGGGCTACCGGCCACTGCATCGGACCTGGCGCTTCTACTTCCGGATGCGGTTCAGCCGCTGCTGCTGCGGCTGGCCATCCTTGTGGGGACCATGGACTTCCGGGGAGACCCACGCGCCCTACCCCTCTTCATCATTGTCCTTGCCTCTTTCACCTACCTCGCCTTCAGTGCTTTGGCTCACCTCCTGCAGGCCAAGTTCGAGTTTTTTAAAAAATACATCGAGCGGACTATTTAAGATTTTTGCATTACATGTAGTAAGGTTGTCACATTTCAACAACAACAACAAAAAAATTTAAGAAAACTAAGTAAAAACCAAACACCGCATGTTCTCACTCATAGGTGGGAACTGAACAATGAGATCACTTGGACTCGGGAAGGGGAACATCACACACCGGGGCCTATCACGGGGAGGGGGGAGGGGGGAGGGGGGAGAGATTGCATTGGGAGTTATACCTGATGTAAATGACGAATTGATGGGTGCTGACGAGTTGATGGGTGCAGCACACCAACATGGCACAAGTATACATATGTAACAAACCTGCACGTTATGCGCATGTACCCTAGAACTTAAAGTATAATAATAATAAAAAAAAAAAAGAAAGAAAACTAAATAGAGGTTTCAGTTTTCATTATTGTCTCGACAAACTGGTGGCACTCCCCGTCAGGTATATACTCAGTAATGAATTAAATTAGAAATACATTATATATTTTTTTCTGATGAGAATCTGATACACAGATACGCACACACACATAGAACAATTTTTTTTTTTTTTTTAGATGGAGTTTCCCTCTTGTTGCCCAGGCTGGAGTGCAGTGGGGCGATCTCAGCTCACAGCAACTTCTGCGTCCCGGGTTCAAGTGATTCTCCTGCTTCAGCCTCCGGAGTAGCTGGGATTACAGGCGTGTGCCACCACGTCCGGCTAATTTTATAATTTTGGTGGAGATGGAGTTTCTCCATGTTGGTCAGACTGGTCTCAAACTCTACAGGCAGAGGAAGTGAGAAGGAGCTGAGAGATGGAACCAGGAGACAAACATTTGCAGCTCCCAGCTTGATTCTGCTCTGTGCCAGGGCCTGCAATGGGCATTGTGGGGGTGTTAGCCGAGGCCAGCTGGGCAGCTCCCTGCCCCACCTTGAGGAGCCCATGATGGAGCATTCTAGAGCCTTCTCAGAGAACTGTGGCCATAGGGAGCGGAATGCACTAGGCACCGAAAGGGAGGTAGCCAACCCCAGGGGTCTGAGCTTCCAAAGGCTCTCTCTTGGGGTGTAGGGCAGTGCAGTGAGGGAAGGCCTGGCTACTTCCTTTACTACATCTACAGAAGGTGGCCAGAAAAGGCCAGAAGAGTAAGACGTGTCCCAGGTACCCCATCCCCACTGGCAAAGCACTTGAAGACCTTTGCTTGTCCTCTCAGATAATTTTGATCCTCTAGTCCTTAAAATAGGAATTATAATCTCCATTTTAAAATAGAAACTGAGGCCGGCCATGGTGGCTCATGCCTGTAATCCTAGCACTTTGGGGAGGTTGAGGCAGGTGGATCACATGAGGTCAGGAGTTCGAGACCAGCCTGGCCAACCTGGTGAAACCCCCCCTCCACAAAAAAAAAAAAAAAAAAAAAAAAAAAAAAAAAAATTAGCCAGGTGTGGTGGTGTATGCCTGTTATTACAACTACTTGGGAGGTTGAGGCATGAGAATCATCTGAACCTAGAAGGTGCAGGTTGCAGTGAGCCAGGATCACGCCACTGCACTCCAGACTCAGCAAAAGAGCAACACTCTGTCTTAAAATAATAAGCTGCAATAAAATAAAAACTGAGGCCCAGAGAGGTAATGAGCTTTGCCAGAAGACACAGCCAGTGAAGAGCATCACACAGAAGCTGTGTCTCCCAGCTCCTTGCCCAGTTGTGTGGAGACCCTTGGTTTATGCTGGAGGTGGCAGAATTTTGAGGGAGCTGAATGGGTTCTGACCCCCTCTCTCCCCGGTGGGCAGCTGCACGTGGCCAGGCACAGCTCCAGCCCCGTGGTGGCTGGTGGGCAAGTGGAGGCTCTTTGGAACATATGTTTCCACTTCAGTGGACATGGGAACTAAGAGCAGAAAAACCTGTGAAGCTGCTAATGGGATAATGGAGAAAGTACTTATATATTTTTCGAAGGAGGCCTGTGAGGATCTGGGGCACGCCCAGTGTGAGGCCACTGAGGCGGGAGGTCAGCCCACTGTTAACAGGGATTAAGCAGACACCGTGGAATGAGGGGGTTTCCAGAACAGGCTGGCGGTGCTGGTGCTCTCAACGTCTGCTCTCCCTTGGGACAGTAAGGCTGGACCCGAGGACTCCAATCACTTCTAGGTAGGGGGCTTCATGCTCTGCGCTTTCCTCTACATCTGCTTCCTTGTATCCTACCCAAGGTGCAGGCGCCTGGGGGGTGGGAGTGGGGGGTCATCACATGGGTCTCCTGTCCCCAGGCAGTGTGACCCTGGCAACTTCCTGAGGGATGTCTGGGTAGCTGCCTTCCCCCATGCACAGCTCTGGGAGGGAGGTGGTTCATATTGCACCTTCGCCTGGAACCACAACCACCCCCGGGAAGCTAGTTCTCCTTGAGAAACGTGTTCATGAGCAAGGCACAATGGGTCTGCCCTCCCCTATCCCCACTAGAGAGCCAGCTGTCTCTGTAGCAGGTAGCACTGCCCTTGGACCTCCCAGCCCTAGCCCACTTGGAAGCTCCTATTAAGCTTGAGGTCAAGAAGTCCCTTAGCAGTCCTGCAGTGCGGTGGCTCTCAGGCTGTGGGTGTGGGAGTGGCACTCAGAGGCATAGGAGAGGCTAAGCAGGCAGGACCGCAGGCTCCCCTGCTCCAGCCAGTGCAGTCCCACCTTGTTTTACATATTGACATTCCTCACATTTCTCTCCAAATACTAAGGTTTCTACTTCTTTAAAAAATAAAAATAGGCTGGGCACGGTGGCTCACGCCTGTAATCCCAGCACTTTGGGAGGCCGAGACGGGTGGATCACCTGAGGTCAGGAGTTCAAAACCAGCCTGGCCAACATGGTAAAACCCCGTCTCAACTAAAAATACAAAAATTAGCTGGGAGTGGTGGCACTCAGCTAGTTGGGAGGCTGAGTCAGGAGCATCCCTTGAACCTGGGAGGTGGAGGTTGCAGTGAGCCAAGATCGCACCACTGCACTCTAGCTGGGTGACAAGAGCGAAGTTCTGTCTCTAAAAAATAATAAAATAAAAGTAAAAAGCATTTAAAAATCTTTGCTCTTTCCCACTCTATGGAGGTGAAATAACTCAGGACTCAGAGAGATGGGACTTGCCAAGGTCACACAGAGCTGGAACCTGGCTGCGAGTCACTGGCCTCCTGGCCCAGAGGTGGTCCCAACCACCTTCTGCTTACAGTAACCAGTAAGACTTCAGGAAAACCAGAGAGATGCTAGAAATGGTCCTTTAGGAAGTGGAGAGGTGGGAAGAAGGGTTTGGTTGGTGTTCCCGGAGCCCCTGGAAAGTTGTTTCATCTCTCTGGGCCCAGCACGAGGCCTACACGGGAGAGGTGGCATTGAACATTGAGGATGAGGACAGTGTAGGGAAAAGAAAGAGCGATCAGACTGTTACTGTGTCTATGTAGAAAAGGAAGACATAAGAAACTCCATTTTGATCTGTACCCTGAACAATTGTTTTGCCTTGAGATGCTGTTAATCTGTAACTTTAGCCCCAACTTTGAGCTCACAGAAACATGTGTTGTATGGAATCAAGGTTTAAGGGATCTAGGACTGTGCAGGCTGTGCCTTGCTGACAATATGTTTGCAGGCAGTATGCTTGGTAAAAGTCATCGCCATTCTCCAGTCTCGATTAACCAGGGGCACAATGCACTGTGGAAAGCCGCAGGGACCTCTGCCCTGGAAAGCCGGGTATTGTCCAAAGTTTCTCCCCACTGAGACAGCCTGAGATATGGCCTCATGGGATGGGAAAGACCTGACCATCCTACAGTCCGACACCCGTGAACGGTCTGTGCTGAGGAGGATTAGTAAAACAGGAAGGCCTCTGTCTCCTGCATGCCCCTGGGAATGGAATGTCTCGGCATAAACCCGATTATACATTTGTTCTATTCTGAGATAAGAGAAACCCGCCCTGTGGTTGGAGGTGAGACATGCTGGTGGCAATGCTGCTTTGTTATTTTTTACTCCACTAAGATGTTTTGGTGGAGAGAAGCATAAATCTGGCTAACATGCACATCCAAGCATAGTACCTTCTCTTGGACTTATTTGTGACACAGATTCCTTTGCTCACATGTTTTCTTGCTGACATTCTCCCTACTATCACCCTGTTCTCCTGCCGCATTCCCCTTGCTGAGATAGTGAAAATAATAATCAATAAATACTGAGGGAACTCAGAGACCAGTGCCAGTGCAGGTCCTCCCAATGCTGAGCGCCGGTCTCCTGGGCCCACCGTTCTTTCTCTATACTTTGTCTCTGTGTCTTATTTCTTTTCTCAGTCTCTTGTCCCACCTGACAAGAAATACCCACAGGTGTGGAGGGGCAGGCCACCCCTTCAGGCAGTGAGGATGGCAGGCACCTGTGTTCAGTTGGGCTGGAGGGCCCCTGCCTTTGAGGCTGACCCAGGCTGCAGATGAGGTCCTTCCTCCCTGCAGGGCAGCCGTGCTGGAGGCCCCTTCTTTCTGGCCAGTCCAATAGTGAGCAGTCCTGGCCCAGGCTGCAGGGTCCTTTGTTTGTCCAGGCCAGCCTGGATGTCTTCTCTCAACCCAGCCCAGGAAGGCTAAGGGTCTGGAAAATCCCACCCTGTCTCCTTCTTCCAGTGTGCCAGGTAGGTATTCCAGGATTCCCGATGCACCTGCCATGCTCGAGGGCTGCTCATAACTTGAAAGCTCACCCTTCTTGGTTACCAGTGCCTCTCCACTAGGAGAGCTCTGAAGTTTCAGATCAGAGGCAGGCCCTCTTTGCCAAGCCCTGTTCACTGCAATTACATTGTATTTCCTTGGGAACATGCACTGGACATTTGTCAGTTCAATTTCCAACCTGCCCCCCGTCCTCCTCACTCTTCTGTGCTGGTTCCTCGTGCCTTCTTTCCCTTAGGGAAGCAAGGGGAGGCATTTGGGGAGGACAACCCTCTGCCTCCATGCTGCTTGGCTCTGGGACAATTGGCCTAAGTTATTCCTGGAGACTTTAGGCAGACATTGGAAAGAACTTCCTGACCAACAGGGGCTTAGAAACAAACAGGAATGCGAGGAAGATGGTGAATTTGTTGGCCCTGGAGACATTCTATGGGGGCTGGGTGTGTGGAGAGGCTTGATGGTCTGTTTCAGACAGAGGTAGGTCACCTCTTAGGAGCCTACCTAAGGTTGGTCTCGAACCCCTGGGCTCAAGCAATCCTCCCCGCCTCGGCCTCCCAAAGTACTAGGATTATAGATGTGAGCCACTGTGCCCAGCCCTGATTTCAAGCTCTTTTACGTGCATTAGCCCATTTCATTTTTGAAGCAGCTCGGTGAAGTTTAAACTTTTGCCTACTCGTCCTCTTTGTTTGATGAAGACCCTAGGGTCTAGAGAGGTCAAGTCACATGCACAGGTCCCACCAGGGTGGCAGAGCTGGATCAGAAGCCCAGTTGTCCCAACTCCCTGCCCAGGACCTTCACCACACAGCAGCAGCCACAGAGGACTGTGGCTTACCTTGGCCTCAAGGAGAGGTTACACCCTGGGTTCTCTGGGAAGGAGGGAGGCGGGGAAGCCTGGGGTGGAAGGAGATGCTGAGAGGAGGGTGGAGCTGTGACAGAGGCCCCAGCCTCCGTCATGCCAGGTGGATCTAGGCCCGCCAGCCTTGCCAGGGAACCCAAGCCAGGCAGCTGGGAAAGGGAGGATGCCATGCCCAGCCTGGCCTGTGAGTCTTAGCTGTGGGATAGGGGTCATCTTCTGCCCTGTTTCACTTCCATCAGCCAGCCTAGCTCCTAGGTAGCCAGTGACTACCTGGTACCTGGCAGAGGAGAAAATGGGCCTCAGCCCCAAGTCCTCCCCCAAGGGGAGGATAAAACCTATAATTAATTAAGAACCTACTGGGTGCTGGGCTTCATCCTCTGTGGTTTGAATGAATTAGTTCATTTTCCAAATAGCTCAGTGAGTCAGGTCTTCTTATCCTCTTCTCACAGGTAAGAGAGGTAAAACACAAGGCCCACATCCTAGGTGGTAGAGCCAGGATTATGCCAAAGCTCACAATCTTTGTAGGATACTGTGGCTTTATGGAAGGCCATGGCTACCAGCAGCCAGCCAGCTCTGCCAGAGACCATTGCCACCCCTTGCACCATCCCACTGGGTAGAGCAGGGCCCACCGTCTCCATGCAAGGCAGCTGCAAAGGCCCCTGCACCATTTCTACCACTTGGTTCAATTCCCAGATGGGGCTGAGCCCTTTACTGAGCTGGTAGGTATACAAGAATGAATAAGAAAAAATAAAGTTTCCTGCAGGAGCTGGATTTAAGTAAAAAAAAAAAAAAAAAAAAAAAAAAAAGGCCGAGTGTGGTGGCTCATGCCTATAATCCCAGCACTTTGGGAGGCCAAGGTGAGCAGATCTCTTTTATTTATTTATTTAAGAGATGGGGTCTCACTATGTTGCCCTGGCTGGTCTCAAACTCTGGGCTTAAACAATCTGCCCGCCTCGGTCTCCCAAATTGCTGGGATTACAGGTGTGAGCCACCGCACCCAGCCCGGGTGGATCTCTTGAGCCCAGGGGTTCAGACTAACCTGGACAACATGGTGAAACCCTGTCTCTATTTTTAAAAAAAATTTAAAAAATAACTGGTAAAGGAATTGCAAGCACCGTGCTGAGAAAGGAAGGGTGATTTCCGTCTAGGGGTGTAAGGTGAGATACCACAGAGGAGATGGTGTCTGAGTTGGGCTTGGAAAAGTA
>NW_022329538.1:0-5949 GCF_002776525.5 Piliocolobus tephrosceles | reverse complement strand
CATTGGCCAGCAGCCCAGTGCTCTGCTCCATGGCCTCTGTCAGGCAGGACGGAGCTGGAGCCCAGGCAGAGATGAGGACAGGGGAGGATGATCCTTGTCAGCCAGGGATGTTCCGTCCTGCTGGGCCTGGGGCCTCTCTCACAGAGAACCTACATGATATTGCTTCCCTCACTTTCTTATTTCACAGGCCCTACATATTTGCCAGAAACCACCTGCATTCCTAACTCTTTGCCAGGTGTCAGGGGCCAGTTGCCGGGAGAAAACAGAGAATGCTGGAAATAGAGGTGGGAGAGCCGCTCCTTGCGCCAAGATTTTTCTCAGAGGCTCCTTCTCCGGTGCCTTAGGCTGGGCCGAGCCTGGCGAATACTAGAACTTCTGCTGGGCTGAGAAAACAACAGCAAAAGAAGAAGCAGTCTGGGGTGTGACTTGGAGGTGGAAACTGGGTGTGGCCAGAAAAGTGGGTGGAGTCTGGAGGCCAATGAGCGCCCCACCCTGGCAAGTCAGAGCAGGATAGGGCAAGGGACCTAGGCATAAAAGTGGGCCCCTTGTAACCTGCACAACCTGCAAAAGGATTTGTATTTGTATTTCATGTACCCACTGGGTAAGGTGGCCTATATCTCCAGCTTCCTTGAGGTGAGCTTGGTTTAGGAAGTTTCTTTCCTACTGAAATATGTCAGGAATCTCGCCAACGCCTGATGCTGCCCACCACATCTCTTTTGCTTCTGCTGCTGCTGGAACCTGCCTGGGAGGCCCCGGCTGTGAAGGCTGGAGACCCAAGGAGGCTGCCCTGACACCTCTCCTTGTTCCTTGAGCCAGGGGGCCCATCTGAGCCCCTTCACCCATGGGGAGCTGTTTTCTGTGCCTTGTATGAGGTTTGTGTCTTCATAGAAATGGCATTCTAGTAAGAGACAGAAATTTTAAATGGATAGATATGTAAATTATATGGTATGCGTGTTGGGCAGAAAAATTCCCTCTCCAGCCCCCAGGATGGCAGATCCAGTCCCTGGAACCTCTGTGTTGGGTACACGGAAAGGGCAGTGAAAGCTGCAGAAGGAGTTAAGGTGGCTGATCAGCTGCCCTGGGAGAACCAGCCAGGGAGGGGTAGAGTTCTCATGTGAACCAGGACTCAGCCTGGTGGAGCTGCCTTTGAAGATGAGGAAATGGGGCCCTGAGCCATGGATGTGGGCAGCTGGAGCAGCTGGAAAAGGCGAGGAGGAGACAGGTTCTCCCCAAGAGCCTCCCGAAGGAACACAGCCCTGACAGCACAGTGATGTTAGCCCCGTGAGACTGTTCAGACTTCTGAGCTCCAGAATGGTAAAGGAATGAATGCGTGTTGTTTTAAGCCACTAAGTTTGCAGTAAATTGCTGCAACCACAATGAAAAGTTTGTAAGGTTTGTTTGACTGTTTGTTTATTGGGACAGAGTCTCACTCTGTCGCCTAGGCTGGAATGCAGTGGCTCCATCTCGGCTCACTGAAACCTTTGCCTCCTGGGTTCAAGTGATTCTCCTGCCTCAGCCTCCCAAGTAGTGGGATTGCATGTGCTGGCCACCACACCCACCTAATTTTTGTATTTTTAGTAGAGACAGGGTTTCACCATGTTGGCCAGAGTGGTATTGAACTCTCAACTTCAGGTGATCCACCCACCTTGGCCTCCCAAAGTGCTGGGATTACAGGCATGAGCCACCGTGCCTGGTGTACTAAGTATGTTTTAGAGTGGTCGTTGCTTTAGGGGAACAAGTTCAGGTGAAGAAGGTCCAGGATGGCCTAGGCAGGCAGAGGTCTCATATTATGAAATAGGGGCCTTTACATATAACAATGGTTAAGATGAAAAATTTAATGTTACATGAATTATACCACAATTTAAAAAAAGAAAGAATGAAAGAAATGAGGACAAAGATTCCAAATGGGAGGGGCAGGTAGAACCAGGCCTGGAAGGGTGTGCCACCTGGGAGCAGGTGTGGGAGTGAGCCGGGCAGATGCCTGAAGGGCAGTCCACGCTGAGCAGAGGGCAATGCAAAGTCCTGAGGCATGGAGATATCTGCAGGGCTCTGAAGACCAGCGAGGAGGCTGAGGGGGGTAGGAACTGAGCAAGCAAGGGAGTAGATTGGAGGACAGCTGGCCAGACTGCACAGGACCCTAGGCGTCCGTAGTGACTTGGTTCTACTGAGAGAAAAGGTGCACTTTTGGAGGGTTTGGAGCAGAGGAGGGACATGAATTCTGAAGGATCACTCCAGCTGCTCTGTTGTCAGTAGCCATTTGGGAGGTGGGGACAGGCACAGAGTACCAAGTAGGGCAGGACTGCAATCACCCTGGCCAGGAGGACGGTGGCCTAGAACCAGGGTCGGGTACTAGATGACAGTGTGGTCAAATCATAGATATTTTATTTCTAGTCGAAAGAAGAGATAGGAAAGAGGTCCTGCAAATAGGTGATTTTTTTTTTTTTTTAATTCTTCATAGCCTTACCACACAACCTCTAAATCTTCAGTAAAGTTGGCTACATTCACAAGTAGCTGGTGTCACTTTGGTGGGGGCTTTGCAAGGAAGTGGGCAGGGTGTCTTTTAAAGAAGACTCAGGAGAAGAGCTGGTCTTCCAGTTGCGGAGGGAATGGAGTTGCAAGAAGAAAACAGCGAGGTTGAGCGACACACAGTGGGAACAGGAGCTCAGCGGGCAGGAGCTCCAGGCCTTGAGAGAGCAGGACCATAATGCAGTGTTCGCACAGAAACCAGGCAACAGAGGGCGCCAGCACCCACCAGACACAAGGTAGGGCCACTGTCACAGCCAGGCCAGGACCTGCAGAGCCCTAAACCCTGAAAAAAGGTGGGGTCCCCCACCTACATATTAAAGAAAACATGTGTGTGCCATTACATGCTGGTCTCCAACAACTGCTAAAATTACATTAAATCCTTTCTAGAATTTCATGGCTGGGACTTGAGCCTGGTCTTGGTCTGTTTACTGATAACGAATCTAGTACTGAACTGGATCCAGTTCCTGACGGGGAGCTCTGTCCTAGAATCACTCACACGTGACAGTTGACAGGTGGCCCCACCAGGTTTGCATGGTGGGCGGGTGTTCTGCTAGACCGGCCTCTCCACGCCCAGGGGGACTGGACTGAGCTGGTTTCTGCTCCTCAGAGAGTTTGCCCAGAGACTCTGAGGAAGAAAGCAGTCACCTCAGTCCTCTCCATCCTAGAGACGGCAGAAGGACAAATGTCTCCTGCTGGCACAAGGTAGGGTGTGGGGGGGTGGCCGGTGTTCCAAACACCAGTGCAGAGGGAACGTGTGTGTGTGTGTTTAGGAGTGAAGGAGTAAAGCAGGGGCTCGGGTGGTGAGAGAACCAGGCGCAATGAAGTAAAAGTGGCGTTGGGGGAGCTGTTGGGGGTGTGGGGATGCTGGATATGGCATGGAGGACAGGGGTGGCTCTGCGGGTCCTCTGCCTCCACACCAAACACGCAGAGATCAGTGCCTCCCTCCAGCCTGGAGTCCCAATCGCCCCTCTCTCTGATTTGGGGGACAGGGATTTCTCCTTGTTCTCCTGCCCTAACTCCTTTCCAACTTCTCTTGTCCCATTCTCCCTCAGATCCTCCCCTCCACTTATGCCAAGGCTTCCACAGCCTCGCTCTTCCAGGCCTTCGTGTTCCCAGCCTGGGTGTTGAAACCATTGGCCGGGATCTCAAGGCAGCTGGGCAGGGAGAGGATAGCTAGAAGCCCAAGGCACACTGCCACAAAAAGGTTGTGACTCATTTTCAGGGATTGAAAAATGCAGCCCAAATTCATTTTAAAACTTTCGCCTCTCTTGGGACTTCAGGCTGAAAGTTCTTTATAGCAATGGGCTTCCGGGGACTACATGTAATTATTCGTTCCACTTTCCTTATCATCTGGTTCTTACTTCAATTAAAATTCCACTTCAACCAGGCATGGTGGCTCACTCCTGTAATCCCAACACTTTGGGAGGCTGAGTGGGGAGGACTGTTTGAGCCCAGGAGTTCGAGATCAGCCTTGGCAACGTGATGAGACCCCATTTCTACACCAAAAATTTAAAAATTAGCTGGGTATGGGGGCTCATGCCTGTAGTTCCAGCTATTCTGGAGGCTGAAGTGGGAGGACTGATTGAGCCTGGGAGTTCAAGGCTGCAGTGAACCTTGCTCATGAGTGAACCTGCTCATGCCACTGCACTCCCCCTGGGTGACAGAGCAAGACCTGGTCTCAAAAAATAAAACAAACAAAAATTCTACTTCATATGTAACCATCATTTTGGTTTGGAAGCCACTGCCTGAAGCTGATATTTTGCAGTTGGAATATGGCTATTCCTTCCCATCTTCAGGTTGGCTCAGGCCAACCTGGGATTCAGGACCACAGAGGAGAACAAGGGTGGAAGGGCCCCTTTCTCCTTTCTGTGTGTCCTTCCCAGCCTACGTGCAGCTCTTTCTTTGTCTTCAGTGTTGGGTCTGCATCCCAGATGTCAGGACCCATGTACAGGCCTGGTGTGCTCCTTCCTGTGATCCATCAGACTTGTAGAAAATATTGGCCTTGCAAGGAGCTACTCCGTGGTCATATCACACATGCACATGCACACACATACACCCACACGCGTGCGTGCGCACACACACACACACATACACACACATTGTTCTTGACCCATCCCCACTAGTGTCCCCACAGTAGCAATATTTGTAGGGCGGTAGCAGTAAGTCCCCCTCCCTGCACTCTCAGGGCTTGGGTGTGTACAGAACAGGCTCCACTCAGGACAGATTTGAGACGCCTTCTCCAGACCAAGAGGTGGAAGTACACCCTCAAAATTGAGGTGCTTTAACCTTAGCAGCCAGAGAACCAGGTAGAGGACATGTAAAAAATGTGCATTCCTGGGCCCCTTTAAACCCTCGACCCACTGTCCTTTGAGCAGACAACCCCTTATCCCCCTAGTCCCAGAGAGAGCCCTGCCCATAGTCCATGGTTACTTTCTTTGAAGTCTGTTCCATCTAGTTAAGAAAGGACAATGGTACAGACCCACTTACCAGGCATCCCAAGAGCCCCAGCGTCTGAGTCACAGGATGTCACCCTCTGGGTCTAACATGCACTTGAATCAACTGGCATACTGCCCGGCACACAGAGGGAACCTAGATGTGGAATGGATATGGGTGGTGTTACATGCCGCATATTTGCCTGCCCTCCAAATTCATATGCAGAAATCCTAACTCTCAAAGTGATGACATTTAAGTCATTAGTCATGCAAGTGGAGCCCTGTGGGATTAAGAAGTGACAGGAGAGCTTGCTGTCACTCTCTGCTCTCCACTGTGTGAGGATACAACAGGAAGACAGCCATCTGGTGAGGAAGAGAGGACCGTCGCCAGATACCGGACCTGCTGACACCTTAATCTTGGACTTTCCAGCCTCCAGGATGGTGAGAAATAAATGCTTGGTGTTTCAGCCACCTGGCCTATTCTGTTGTGGCAGCCTGAACTGGCTAAGGTAGCAGGGTCTGATGATGAAATGGGACAGGTGTAAAAGTGAGGTGGGAAGGAGGACTACAAATACTAAGTTTTAAGAGGAAACCTTGTGCAAAAAGTGGCTTGAGAAGTTTGAAAATGACACAAAACTTTGTTCTAAGACAAATTTTCAGAATTCAAAACTTAGAGCCCCAAGACTTTTCCCAATGATAGACTTGGCTTTCCTTGAGGTCTTGGCCCCAGTAGGATGGCTGGGCTCTATTATAAAACTCATCTGTTATGGTAGACCAGTTGCTGCCTGCTCGCAGCTAGTTTAATTAACATTTGGGTGTGCTTGGTAAGAGAAAATCTCAACCATTTAAGAGGAAAGAGTTTGAATGGGTTAGGGATATGGGAGAGGGGAGAATGGAGATGGGAGAAAATACAGGAATGGGGAGGGGGTACCAGAAAGAAAGGGAACAGCAAAAGAGGCAAAGAAGAGAAGGGAAGAGGAAATTGGAGGAA
>NW_022329537.1:0-7444 GCF_002776525.5 Piliocolobus tephrosceles | reverse complement strand
GATTAGCCATGTAAATTTCAGACTCACGTTGATTGAAAGAATGCTGGAAAAGCATCACGGCCAGGGCGGCAACGTCTTCGAGGTCGCCTGTGCCCTGATGGCGTCACACCCCTTGGCCTATCTAGAAGTTTTTTTTTGTTTTGTTTTTTGTTTTTGTTTTGTTTTTAATACATTCCTCAAACACTTATTGGGCACCTACTATGTGTCAGGCACTGTTCTAGGTACCTGGGATACATCAGGGATTCTTGCTGTCCCGAGGTCAGAGATGAGGAATTCCATAGGATGAGTCTTCTGTTCTTAAACCCAGTGTAAAGACAAGGCTGTCAGGGAGGAGGGAGTAAGGTCTGGGCATCAGAGTCCCCCAGCTGCTGCTTGTGGGCGTGAGGACACCAGGCCCCTGACTGTGCTCTGGCCTCTCTCCCAGCTCGGAGCTCAGCCACCTCCTGCCCAGTCTGCGGCAGGTCACCCAGGAGCCTCAGCCATCTCTGCAGCCCGAGCCTGTCTTCACCATGGACAGAGCCAAGGTACCGCCGCTTTTCTGGAAGCTGTACATCTACGCGGGCTACCGGCCACTGCATCGGACCTGGCGCTTCTACTTCCGGATGCGGTTCAGCCGCTGCTGCTGCGGCTGGCCCTCCCTGTGGGGACCATGGACTTCCGGGGAGACCCACGCGCCCTACCCCTCTTCATCATTGTCCTTGCCTCTTTCACCTACCTCGCCTTCAGTGCTTTGGCTCACCTCCTGCAGGCCAAGTTCGAGTTTTTAAAAAAATACATCGAGCGGACTATTTAAGATTTTTGCATTACATGTAGTAAGGTTGTCACATTTCAACAACAACAACAAAAAAATTTAAGAAAACTAAGTAAAAACCAAACACCGCATGTTCTCACTCATAGGTGGGAACTGAACAATGAGATCACTTGGACTCGGGAAGGGGAACATCACACACCGGGGCCTATCACGGGGAGGGGGGAGGGGGGAGGGGGGAGAGATTGCATTGGGAGTTATACCTGATGTAAATGACGAATTGATGGGTGCTGACGAGTTGATGGGTGCAGCACACCAACATGGCACAAGTATACATATGTAACAAACCTGCACGTTATGCGCATGTACCCTAGAACTTAAAGTATAATAATAATAAAAAAAAAAAAGAAAGAAAACTAAATAGAGGTTTCAGTTTTCATTATTGTCTCGACAAACTGGTGGCACTCCCCGTCAGGTATATACTCAGTAATGAATTAAATTAGAAATACATTATATATTTTTTTCTGATGAGAATCTGATACACAGATACGCACACACACATAGAACAATTTTTTTTTTTTTAGATGGAGTTTCCCTCTTGTTGCCCAGGCTGGAGTGCAGTGGGGCGATCTCAGCTCACAGCAACTTCTGCGTCCCGGGTTCAAGTGATTCTCCTGCTTCAGCCTCCGGAGTAGCTGGGATTACAGGCGTGTGCCACCACGTCCGGCTAATTTTATAATTTTGGTGGAGATGGAGTTTCTCCATGTTGGTCAGACTGGTCTCAAACTCTACAGGCAGAGGAAGTGAGAAGGAGCTGAGAGATGGAACCAGGAGACAAACATTTGCAGCTCCCAGCTTGATTCTGCTCTGTGCCAGGGCCTGCAATGGGCATTGTGGGGGTGTTAGCCGAGGCCAGCTGGGCAGCTCCCTGCCCCACCTTGAGGAGCCCATGATGGAGCATTCTAGAGCCTTCTCAGAGAACTGTGGCCATAGGGAGCGGAATGCACTAGGCACCGAAAGGGAGGTAGCCAACCCCAGGGGTCTGAGCTTCCAAAGGCTCTCTCTTGGGGTGTAGGGCAGTGCAGTGAGGGAAGGCCTGGCTACTTCCTTTACTACATCTACAGAAGGTGGCCAGAAAAGGCCAGAAGAGTAAGACGTGTCCCAGGTACCCCATCCCCACTGGCAAAGCACTTGAAGACCTTTGCTTGTCCTCTCAGATAATTTTGATCCTCTAGTCCTTAAAATAGGAATTATAATCTCCATTTTAAAATAGAAACTGAGGCCGGCCATGGTGGCTCATGCCTGTAATCCTAGCACTTTGGGGAGGTTGAGGCAGGTGGATCACATGAGGTCAGGAGTTCGAGACCAGCCTGGCCAACCTGGTGAAACCCCCCCTCCACAAAAAAAAAAAAAAAAAAAAAAAAAAAAAAAAAAATTAGCCAGGTGTGGTGGTGTATGCCTGTTATTACAACTACTTGGGAGGTTGAGGCATGAGAATCATCTGAACCTAGAAGGTGCAGGTTGCAGTGAGCCAGGATCACGCCACTGCACTCCAGACTCAGCAAAAGAGCAACACTCTGTCTTAAAATAATAAGCTGCAATAAAATAAAAACTGAGGCCCAGAGAGGTAATGAGCTTTGCCAGAAGACACAGCCAGTGAAGAGCATCACACAGAAGCTGTGTCTCCCAGCTCCTTGCCCAGTTGTGTGGAGACCCTTGGTTTATGCTGGAGGTGGCAGAATTTTGAGGGAGCTGAATGGGTTCTGACCCCCTCTCTCCCCAGTGGGCAGCTGCACGTGGCCAGGCACAGCTCCAGCCCCGTGGTGGCTGGTGGGCAAGTGGAGGCTCTTTGGAACATATGTTTCCACTTCAGTGGACATGGGAACTAAGAGCAGAAAAACCTGTGAAGCTGCTAATGGGATAATGGAGAAAGTACTTATATATTTTTCGAAGGAGGCCTGTGAGGATCTGGGGCACGCCCAGTGTGAGGCCACTGAGGCGGGAGGTCAGCCCACTGTTAACAGGGATTAAGCAGACACCGTGGAATGAGGGGGTTTCCAGAACAGGCTGGCGGTGCTGGTGCTCTCAACGTCTGCTCTCCCTTGGGACAGTAAGGCTGGACCCGAGGACTCCAATCACTTCTAGGTAGGGGGCTTCATGCTCTGCGCTTTCCTCTACATCTGCTTCCTTGTATCCTGCCCAAGGTGCAGGCGCCTGGGGGGTGGGAGTGGGGGGTCATCACATGGGTCTCCTGTCCCCAGGCAGTGTGACCCTGGCAACTTCCTGAGGGATGTCTGGGTAGCTGCCTTCCCCCATGCACAGCTCTGGGAGGGAGGTGGTTCATATTGCACCTTCGCCTGGAACCACAACCACCCCCGGGAAGCTAGTTCTCCTTGAGAAACGTGTTCATGAGCAAGGCATAATGGGTCTGCCCTCCCCTGTCCCCATTAGGCAGCCAGCTGTCTCTCCAGCAGATAGCACTGCCCTTGGACCTCCCAGCCCTAGCCCACTTGGAAGCTCCTATTAAGCTTGAGGTCAAGAAGTCCCTTAGCAGTCCTGCAGTGCGGTGGCTCTCAGGCTGTGGGTGTGGGAGTGGCACTCAGAGGCATAGGAGAGGCTAAGCAGGCAGGACCGCAGGCTCCCCTGCTCCAGCCAGTGCAGTCCCACCTTGTTTTACATATTGACATTCCTCACATTTCTCTCCAAATACTAAGGTTTCTACTTCTTTAAAAAATAAAAATAGGCTGGGCACGGTGGCTCACGCCTGTAATCCCAGCACTTTGGGAGGCCGAGACGGGTGGATCACCTGAGGTCAGGAGTTCAAAACCAGCCTGGCCAACATGGTAAAACCCCGTCTCAACTAAAAATACAAAAATTAGCTGGGAGTGGTGGCACTCAGCTAGTTGGGAGGCTGAGTCAGGAGCATCCCTTGAACCTGGGAGGTGGAGGTTGCAGTGAGCCAAGATCGCACCACTGCACTCTAGCTGGGCGACAAGAGCGACGTTCTGTCTCTAAAAAATAATAAAATAAAAGTAAAAAGCATTTAAAAATCTTTGCTCTTTCCCACTCTATGGAGGTGAAATAACTCAGGACTCAGAGAGATGGGACTTGCCAAGGTCACACAGAGCTGGAACCTGGCTGCGAGTCACTGGCCTCCTGGCCCAGAGGTGGTCCCAACCACCTTCTGCTTACAGTAACCAGTAAGACTTCAGGAAAACCAGAGAGATGCTAGAAATGGTCCTTTAGGAAGTGGAGAGGTGGGAAGAAGGGTTTGGTTGGTGTTCCCGGAGCCCCTGGAAAGTTGTTTCATCTCTCTGGGCCCAGCACGAGGCCTACACGGGAGAGGTGGCATTGAACATTGAGGATGAGGACAGTGTAGGGAAAAGAAAGAGCGATCAGACTGTTACTGTGTCTATGTAGAAAAGGAAGACATAAGAAACTCCATTTTGATCTGTACCCTGAACAATTGTTGTGCCTTGAGATGCTGTTAATCTGTAACTTTAGCCCCAACTTTGAGCTCACAGAAACATGTGTTGTATGGAATCAAGGTTTAAGGGATCTAGGACTGTGCAGGCTGTGCCTTGTTGACAATATGTTTGCAGGCAGTATGCTTGGTAAAAGTCATCGCCATTCTCCAGTCTCGATTAACCAGGGGCACAATGCACTGTGGAAAGCCGCAGGGACCTCTGCCCTGGAAAGCCGGGTATTGTCCAAAGTTTCTCCCCACTGAGACAGCCTGAGATATGGCCTCATGGGACGGGAAAGACCTGACCATCCTACAGTCCGACACCCGTGAACGGTCTGTGCTGAGGAGGATTAGTAAAACAGGAAGGCCTCTGTCTCCTGCATGCACCTGGGAATGGAATGTCTCGGCATAAACCCGATTATACATTTGTTCTATTCTGAGATAAGAGAAACCCGCCCTGTGGTTGGAGGTGAGACATGCTGGTGGCAATGCTGCTTTGTTATTTTTTACTCCACTAAGATGTTTTGGTGGAGAGAAGCATAAATCTGGCTAACATGCACATCCAAGCATAGTACCTTCTCTTGGACTTATTTGTGACACAGATTCCTTTGCTTACATGTTTTCTTGCTGACATTCTCCCTACTATCACCCTGTTCTCCTGCCGCATTCCCCTTGCTGAGATAGTGAAAATAATAATCAATAAATACTGAGGGAACTCAGAGACCAGTGCCAGTGCAGGTCCTCCCAATGCTGAGCGCCGGTCTCCTGGGCCCACCGTTCTTTCTCTATACTTTGTCTCTGTGTCTTATTTCTTTTCTCAGTCTCTTGTCCCACCTGACAAGAAATACCCACAGGTGTGGAGGGGCAGGCCACCCCTTCAGGCAGTGAGGATGGCAGGCACCTGTGTTCAGTTGGGCTGGAGGGCCCCTGCCTTTGAGGCTGACCCAGGCTGCAGATGAGGTCCTTCCTCCCTGCAGGGCAGCCGTGCTGGAGGCCCCTTCTTTCTGGCCAGTCCAATAGTGAGCAGTCCTGGCCCAGGCTGCAGGGTCCTTTGTTTGTCCAGGCCAGCCTGGATGTCTTCTCTCAACCCAGCCCAGGAAGGCTAAGGGTCTGGAAAATCCCACCCTGTCTCCTTCTTCCAGTGTGCCAGGTAGGTATTCCAGGATTCCCGATGCACCTGCCATGCTCGAGGGCTGCTCATAACTTGAAAGCTCACCCTTCTTGGTTACCAGTGCCTCTCCACTAGGAGAGCTCTGAAGTTTCAGATCAGAGGCAGGCCCTCTTTGCCAAGCCCTGTTCACTGCAATTACATTGTATTTCCTTGGGAACATGCACTGGACATTTGTCAGTTCAATTTCCAACCTGCCCCCCGTCCTCCTCACTCTTCTGTGCTGGTTCCTCGTGCCTTCTTTCCCTTAGGGAAGCAAGGGGAGGCATTTGGGGAGGACAACCCTCTGCCTCCATGCTGCTTGGCTCTGGGACAATTGGCCTAAGTTATTCCTGGAGACTTTAGGCAGACATTGGAAAGAACTTCCTGACCAACAGGGGCTTAGAAACAAACAGGAGTGCGAGGAAGATGGTGAATTTGTTGGCCCTGGAGACATTCTATGGGGGCTGGGTGTGTGGAGAGGCTTGATGGTCTGTTTCAGACAGAGGTAGGTCACCTCTTAGGAGCCTACCTAAGGTTGGTCTCGAACCCCTGGGCTCAAGCAATCCTCCCCGCCTCGGCCTCCCAAAGTACTAGGATTATAGATGTGAGCCACTGTGCCCAGCCCTGATTTCAAGCTCTTTTACGTGCATTAGCCCATTTCATTTTTGAAGCAGCTCGGTGAAGTTTAAACTTTTGCCTACTCGTCCTCTTTGTTTGATGAAGACCCTAGGGTCTAGAGAGGTCAAGTCACATGCGCAGGTCCCACCAGGGTGGCAGAGCTGGATCAGAAACCCAACTCCCTGCCCAGGACCTTCACCACACAGCAGCAGCCACACAGGACTGTGGCTTACCTTGGCCTCAAGGAGAGGTTACACCCTGGGTTCTCTGGGAAGGAGGGAGGCGGGGAAGCCTGGGGTGGAAGGAGATGCTGAGAGGAGGGTGGAGCTGTGACAGAGGCCCCAGCCTCCGTCATGCCAGGTGGATCTAGGCCCGCCAGCCTTGCCAGGGAACCCAAGCCAGGCAGCTGGGAAAGGGAGGATGCCATGCCCAGCCTGGCCTGTGAGTCTTAGCTGTGGGATAGGGGTCATCTTCTGCCCTGTTTCACTTCCATCAGCCAGCCTAGCTCCTAGGTAGCCAGTGACTACCTGGTACCTGGCAGAGGAGAAAATGGGCCTCAGCCCCAAGTCCTCCCCCAAGGGGAGGATAAAACCTATAATTAATTAAGAACCTACTGGGTGCTGGGCTTCATCCTCTGTGGTTTGAATGAATTAGTTCATTTTCCAAATAGCTCAGTGAGTCAGGTCTTCTTATCCTCTTCTCACAGGTAAGAGAGGTAAAACACAAGGCCCACATCCTAGGTGGTAGAGCCAGGATTATGCCAAAGCTCACAATCTTTGTAGGATACTGTGGCTTTATGGAAGGCCATGGCTACCAGCAGCCAGCCAGCTCTGCCAGAGACCATTGCCACCCCTTGCACCATCCCACTGGGTAGAGCAGGGCCCACCGTCTCCATGCAAGGCAGCTGCAAAGGCCCCTGCACCATTTCTACCACTTGGTTCAATTCCCAGATGGGGCTGAGCCCTTTACTGAGCTGGTAGGTATACAAGAATGAATAAGAAAAAATAAAGTTTCCTGCAGGAGCTGGATTTAAGTAAAAAAAAAAAAAAAAAAAAAAAAAAAAGGCCGAGTGTGGTGGCTCATGCCTATAATCCCAGCACTTTGGGAGGCCAAGGTGAGCAGATCTCTTTTATTTATTTATTTAAGAGATGGGGTCTCACTATGTTGCCCTGGCTGGTCTCAAACTCTGGGCTTAAACAATCTGCCCGCCTCGGTCTCCCAAATTGCTGGGATTACAGGTGTGAGCCACCGCACCCAGCCCGGGTGGATCTCTTGAGCCCAGGGGTTCAGACTAACCTGGACAACATGGTGAAACCCTGTCTCTATTTTTAAAAAAAATTTAAAAAATAACTGGTAAAGGAATTGCAAGCACCGTGCTGAGAAAGGAAGGGTGATTTCCGTCTAGGGGTGTAAGATGAGATACCACAGAGGAGATGGTGTCTGAGTTGGGCTTGGAAAAGTA
>NW_022329536.1:0-1286 GCF_002776525.5 Piliocolobus tephrosceles | reverse complement strand
TATTTCAGGAAGCTCTCAGTGGGAGACTGCGATCACTGGCTCAGGGAATTCTTAGAGCACTGGGAGGCGATGCCAGAACCGACAGGTTAACTGAGCCTGGCAGGAGAATGAGGCAGCTCCCTTTAAAGGTCAAAAGCCTTCCCTGTGTGGGTGTCAGCGTGTGTGCAATAGAAAATTTGATTGACTTCTCCGTGGGCTTCCTGACTGGAGAGTCGGTGACGGCCATGAGGATTTCCCACCATCCTCCCTTTCCCATCCCACCTCCCACTGTTTCTTCCTCAGTGTAGAAACCCCTTCCCATCAACCAATGATCCAGTCACCAATGACCCACCACTAAATGGTTCCAAGTCTATCTGTGTCATTGCAAACATCCAGGCCTTTTCTCCCTCTATTATAATTACCCTTCCACTAGCTCTAATGACACTTCTTAGGAAATTCCCCACACAGAATTGAGCAAGACCTATTGTGTCATCCTCCAAACAGTTCTAACCACAGTAATCATGTGAAATTGTGTGGTAATCAGGTGGACATTTGCTACCTCTCTCAGCAGAAATCTGAGCTCCATAAGGACAAGGCACAACCCCATTCATCTTCATGGCCCAGGGCCTGGTAGAGTGGCTGTCACATGAGCCAGTGATTATGTGGGGCACCATGTGTTCCTGGGGAAAGCAGGGGCTGAGGAAAGCATATTTTTCGGTGTCACAGGGCTTCTGCTTTGTTATTGTTGTTGTTTAGTGTCACCAGTAAATGCTTCAGATATCCACAGGTCTTCCTCTGAGCCTACCAGATACATGGATCATCCTGGGGGCGTTCATCTTGACAGTCTTAATGGGAATTTTTCTCATCTACGTCATGTAGGGAAAAGAAAGAGCAATCTGACTGCTATCGTGTCTATGTAGAAAAGGAAGACATAAGAAACTCCATTTTGACCTTTACCCTGAACAATTGCTTTGCCCTAAGATGCTGTTAATTTGTAACTTTGCCCCAGCCTTGAGCTCACAGAAACCTGTGTTGTATGGAATCAAGGTTTAAGGGATCTAGGGCTGTGCAGGATGTGCCTTGTTAACAAAATGTTTACAGGTAGTATGCTTGGTAAAAGTCATCGCCATTCTCCAGTCTCGATAAACCAGGAGCACAATGCACTGTGAAAAGCCGCAGGGACCTCTGTCCTGGAAAGCCAGGTATCGTCCAAGGTTTCTCCCCATGTGACAGCCTGAGATATGGCTTTATGGGATGGGAAAGACCTGACCATCCCCCAGTCCACACCCATGAAGGGTCTGTGCTGA
>NW_022329535.1:0-1651 GCF_002776525.5 Piliocolobus tephrosceles | reverse complement strand
TGGTAGATGTTGCTAAAAGTATTTGTGACATGAATCCTCCTGTTAACTGTGTTAACACTAAGTGCACCCCAAGAGTCCTCCATCCCATCAAGTATCTCACCCCAGACAGTCAGGGGGAGATGGGAGCAGGGATCCGGAGGGTTGAGGGAGTCTGGAATGGAACCGACCCCCTCTGCCAGCCTGGCCTGGTCCAGGGAGATTTGGGTCCCAGAAGCGTGGGTTCTAATGGGCCTCCTCCTGTGTCCTGGACCTCACCTGCATTTTTCGGTCACAGGTGCTCACTCTCTTTGCTTCGACTTCACTGTAAAATCATGGTCCAGACTGGGGCAGCCCTGGTGTGAAGTGCGGGTCTTCATGAATAAAAATCTTTTCCTTCAGTACAACAGTGACAGCAACATGGTCAAGCCTCTGGGTCTCCTGGAGAAGAAGGTAAATGCCACCAGCACGTGGGGAGAATTGACCCAAACGCTGGGAGAAGTGGGTCGAGACCTCACGGTGCTCCTTCTTGATATCAAACCCCAGATAAAGACCAGTGGTAAGTGTGGAATGGGGTGGGGAAACAGAGGCAGGCAGCAAGAGAGGGGAGGGAAGAGCACAGGTGGGGAGGGGCTTTAGGTGTATTTGTGTATTGATCATTGGCCCAACCATAGAGACACATGGGACCCAATGGGCAGGAAAGGGCAAGTCAGGGCAGAAAGAATACAGGCCCCTAAATATGCAGAGAAACACTTGACCTGTTGGAAGACGATGGACCTCTCAGAAGTGGAGGATGATGGCTTTGTGTCTGGATTGCAGGTCCTTCCACGCTGCAGGTCAAGATGTTTTGTCAACGTAAAGCAGAACGATGCCCTGGTACGTCCTGGCAATCTGCCACCAACGGAGAGAAATCTCTCCCCTTTGACATGATGAAAATGACCTGGACAGTAATTAATCATGAAGCCAGTAAGATCAAGGAGACATGGAAGAAAGAGGGCCGGAAAAGTATTTCAGGAAGCTCTCAGTGGGAGACTGCGATCACTGGCTTAGGGAATTCTTAGGGCACTGGGAGGCGATGCCAGAACCGACAGGTAACTGAGCCGGGCGGGAGAATGAGGCAGCTCCCTTTAAAGATCAAAAGTCTTCCCTGTGTGGGTGTCAGCGTGTGTGCAATAGAAAATTTGATTGACTTCTCCGTGGGCTTCCAGACTGGAGAGTCAGTGACGGCCATGAGGATTTCCCACCATCCTCCCTTTCCCATCCCATTTTCCACTACCCTCAGTTGTTCCAGGGTGAAGAATTTGGGCAGTGCCCACACCCACGCTGTTGGACATTTCACCATACCAGTGAGGGCATATGTGTCCATGCCCAGCTTTCTGCCTGTTACTCTCCACAATGTGCCACAAATGTCCCTTCCACTTCCTCAGTGTAGAAACCCCTTCCCATTAACCAATGATCCAGTAACCAATGACCCACCACTAAATGGTCCCAAGTCTATCATCCAGGCCTTCTCTTCCTCTATTGTAATTACCCTTCCACCAGCTCTAATGCCACTTCTTAGGAAGTCTTCCCCACCTTCCCGACACAGAATTAAGCACCACCCATTGTGTCACCCTCCAAACAGTTCTAACCACAGTAATCATGTGAAATTGTGTGGTAATCAGATGGGCATTTG
>NW_022329534.1:0-6005 GCF_002776525.5 Piliocolobus tephrosceles | reverse complement strand
TTCCTCCAATTTCCTCTTCCCTTCTCTTCTTTGCCTCTTTTGCTGTTCCCTTTCTTTCTGGTACCCCCTCCCCATTCCTGTATTTTCTCCCATCTCCTTTCTCCCCTCTCCCATATCCCTAACCCATTCAAACTCTTTCCTCTTAAATGGTTGAGATTTTCTCTTTCCAAGCACACCCAAATGTTAATTAAACTAGCTGCGAGCAGGCAGCAACTGGTCTACCATAACAGATGAGTTTTATAATAGAGCCCAGCCATCCTACTGGGGCCAAGACCTCAAGGAAAGCCAAGTCTATCATTGGGAAAAGTCTTGGGGCTCTAAGTTTTGAATTCTGAAAATTTGTCTTAGAACAAAGTTTTGTGTCATTTTCAAACTTCTCAAGCCACTTTTTGCACAAGGTTTCCTCTTAAAACTTAGTATTTGTAGTCCTCCTTCCCACCTCACTTTTACACCTGTCCCATTTCATCATCAGACCCTGCTACCTTAGCCAGTTCAGGCTGCCACAACAGAATAGGCCAGGTGGCTGAAACACCAAGCATTTATTTCTCACCATCCTGGAGGCTGGAAAGTCCAAGATTAAGGTGTCAGCAGGTCCGGTATCTGGCGACGGTCCTCTCTTCCTCACCAGATGGCTGTCTTCCTGTTGTATCCTCACACAGTGGAGAGCAGAGAGTGACAGCAAGCTCTCCTGTCACTTCTTAATCCCACAGGGCTCCACTTGCATGACTAATGACTTAAATGTCATCACTTTGAGAGTTAGGATTTCTGCATATGAATTTGGAGGGCAGGCAAATATGCGGCATGTAACACCACCCATATCCATTCCACATCTAGGTTCCCTCTGTGTGCCGGGCAGTATGCCAGTTGATTCAAGTGCATGTTAGACCCAGAGGGTGACATCCTGTGACTCAGACGCTGGGGCTCTTGGGATGCCTGGTAAGTGGGTCTGTACCATTGTCCTTTCTTAACTAGATGGAACAGACTTCAAAGAAAGTAACCATGGACTATGGGCAGGGCTCTCTCTGGGACTAGGGGGATAAGGGGTTGTCTGCTCAAAGGACAGTGGGTCGAGGGTTTAAAGGGGCCCAGGAATGCACATTTTTTACATGTCCTCTACCTGGTTCTCTGGCTGCTAAGGTTAAAGCACCTCAATTTTGAGGGTGTACTTCCACCTCTTGGTCTGGAGAAGGGGTCTCAAATCTGTCCTGAGTGGAGCCTGTTCTGTACACACCCAAGCCCTGAGAGTGCAGGGAGGGGGACTTACTGCTACCGCCCTACAAATATTGCTACTGTGGGGACACTAGTGGGGATGGGTCAAGAACAATGTGTGTGTATGTGTGTGTGTGTGTGCGCACGCACGCGTGTGGGTGTATGTGTGTGCATGTGCATGTGTGATATGACCACGGAGTAGCTCCTTGCAAGAACAATATTTTCTACAAGTCTGATGGATCATAGGAAGGAGCACACCAGGCCTGTACATGGGTCCTGACATCTGGGATGCAGACCCAACACTGAAGACAAAGAAAGAGCTGCACGTAGGCTGGGAAGGACACACAGAAAGGAGAAAGGGGCCCTTCCACCCTTGTTCTCCTCTGTGGTCCTGAATCCCAGGTTGGCCTGAGCCAACCTGAAGATGGGAAGGAATAGCCATATTCCAACTGCAAAATATCAGCTTTAGGCAGTGGCTTCCAAACCAAAATGATGGTTACATATGAAGTAGAATTTTTGTTTGTTTTATTTTTTGAGACCAGGTCTTGCTCTGTCACCCAGGGGGAGTGCAGTGGCATGAGCAGGTTCACTCATGAGCAAGGTTCACTGCAGCCTTGAACTCCCAGGCTCAATCAGTCCTCCCACTTCAGCCTCCAGAATAGCTGGAACTACAGGCATGAGCCCCCATACCCAGCTAATTTTTAAATTTTTGGTGCAGAAATGGGGTCTCATCACGTTGCCAAGGCTGATCTCGAACTCCTGGGCTCAAACAGTCCTCCCCACTCAGCCTCCCAAAGTGTTGGGATTACAGGAGTGAGCCACCATGCCCGGTTGAAGTGGAATTTTAATTGAAGTAAGAACCAGATGATAAGGAAAGTGGAACGAATAATTACATGTAGTCCCCGGAAGCCCATTGCTATAAAGAACTTTCAGCCTGAAGTCCCAAGAGAGGCGAAAGTTTTAAAATGAATTTGGGCTGCATTTTTCAATCCCTGAAAATGAGTCACAACCTTTTTGTGGCAGTGTGCCTTGGGCTTCTAGCTATCCTCTCCCTGCCCAGCTGCCTTGAGATCCCGGCCAATGGTTTCAACACCCAGGCTGGGAACACGAAGGCCTGGAAGAGCGAGGCTGTGGAAGCCTTGGCATAAGTGGAGGGGAGGATCTGAGGGAGAATGGGACAAGAGAAGTTGGAAAGAAGGAGTTAGGGCAGGAGAACAAGGAGAAATCCCTGTCCCCCAAATCAGAGAGAGGGGCGATTGGGACTCCAGGCTGGAGGGAGGCACTGATCTCTGCGTGTTTGGTGTGGAGGCAGAGGACCCGCAGAGCCACCCCTGTCCTCCATGCCATATCCAGCATCCCCACACCCCCAACAGCTCCCCCAACGCCACTTTTACTTCATTGCGCCTGGTTCTCTCACCACCCGAGCCCCTGCTTTACTCCTTCACTCCTAAACACACACACACACGTTCCCTCTGCACTGGTGTTTGGAACACCGGCCACCCCCCCACACCCTACCTTGTGCCAGCAGGAGACATTTGTCCTTCTGCCGTCTCTAGGATGGAGAGGACTGAGGTGACTGCTTTCTTCCTCAGAGTCTCTGGGCAAACTCTCTGAGGAGCAGAAACCAGCTCAGTCCAGTCCCTCTGGGCATTGAGAGGCCGGTCTAGCAGAACACCCGCCCACCATGCAAACCTGGTGGGGCCACCTGTCAACTGTCACGTGTGAGTGATTCTAGGACAGAGCTCCCCGTCAGGAACTGGATCCAGTTCAGTACTAGATTCGTTATCAGTAAACAGACCAAGACCAGGCTCAAGTCCCAGCCATGAAATTCTAGAAAGGATTTAATGTAATTTTAGCAGTTGTTGGAGACCAGCATGTAATGGCACACACATGTTTTCTTTAATATGTAGGTGGGGGACCCCACCTTTTTTCAGGGTTTAGGGCTCTGCAGGTCCTGGCCTGGCTGTGACAGTGGCCCTACCTCGTGTCTGGTGGGTGCTGGCGCCCTCTGTTGCCTGGTTTCTGTGCGAACACTGCATTATGGTCCTGCTCTCTCAAGGCCTGGAGCTCCTGCCCGCTGAGCTCCTGTTCCCACTGTGTGTCGCTCAACCTCGCTGTTTTCTTCTTGCAACTCCATTCCCTCCGCAACTGGAAGACCAGCTCTTCTCCTGAGTCTTCTTTAAAAGACACCCTGCCCACTTCCTTGCAAAGCCCCCACCAAAGTGACACCAGCTACTTGTGAATGTAGCCAACTTTACTGAAGATTTAGAGGTTGTGTGGTAAGGCTATGAAGAATTAAAAAAAAAAAAAATCACCTATTTGCAGGACCTCTTTCCTATCTCTTCTTTCGACTAGAAATAAAATATCTATGATTTGACCACACTGTCATCTAGTACCCGACCCTGGTTCTAGGCCACCGTCCTCCTGGCCAGGGTGATTGCAGTCCTGCCCTACTTGGTACTCTGTGCCTGTCCCCACCTCCCAAATGGCTACTGACAACAGAGCAGCTGGAGTGATCCTTCAGAATTCATGTCCCTCCTCTGCTCCAAACCCTCCAAAAGTGCACCTTTTCTCTCAGTAGAACCAAGTCACTACGGACGCCTAGGGTCCTGTGCAGTCTGGCCAGCTGTCCTCCAATCTACTCCCTTGCTTGCTCAGTTCCTACCCCCCTCAGCCTCCTCGCTGGTCTTCAGAGCCCTGCAGGTATCTCCATGCCTCAGGACTTTGCATTGCCCTCTGCTCAGCGTGGACTGCCCTTCAGGCATCTGCCCGGCTCACTCCCACACCTGCTCCCAGGTGGCACACCCTTCCAGGCCTGGTTCTCCCTGCCCCTCCCATTTGGAATCTTTGTCCTCATTTCTTTCATTCTTTCTTTTTTTAAATTGTGGTATAATTCATGTAACATTAAATTTTTCATCTTAACCATTGTTATATGTAAAGGCCCCTATTTCATAATATGAGACCTCTGCCTGCCTAGGCCATCCTGGACCTTCTTCACCTGAACTTGTTCCCCTAAAGCAACGACCACTCTAAAACATACTTAGTACACCAGGCGCGGTGGCTCATGCCTGTAATCCCAGCACTTTGGGAGGCCAAGGTGGGTGGATCACCTGAAGTTGAGAGTTCAATACCACTCTGGCCAACATGGTGAAACCCTGTCTCTACTAAAAATACAAAAATTAGGTGGGTGTGGTGGCCAGCACATGCAATCCCACTACTTGGGAGGCTGAGGCAGGAGAATCACTTGAACCCAGGAGGCAAAGGTTTCAGTGAGCCGAGATGGAGCCACTGCATTCCAGCCTAGGCGACAGAGTGAGACTCTGTCCCAATAAACAAACAGTCAAACAAACCTTACAAACTTTTCATTGTGGTTGCAGCAATTTACTGCAAACTTAGTGGCTTAAAACAACACGCATTCATTCCTTTACCATTCTGGAGCTCAGAAGTCTGAACAGTCTCACGGGGCTAACATCACTGTGCTGTCAGGGCTGTGTTCCTTCGGGAGGCTCTTGGGGAGAACCTGTCTCCTCCTCGCCTTTTCCAGCTGCTCCAGCTGCCCACATCCATGGCTCAGGGCCCCATTTCCTCATCTTCAAAGGCAGCTCCACCAGGCTGAGTCCTGGTTCACATGAGAACTCTACCCCTCCCTGGCTGGTTCTCCCAGGGCAGCTGATCGGCCACCTCAGCTCCATCTGGGGCTTTCACTGCCCTTTTCATGTACCCAACACAGAGGTTCCAGGGACTGGATCTGCCATCCTGGGGGCTGGAGAGGGAATTTTTCTGCCCAACACGCATACCATATAATTTACATATCTATCCATTTAAAATTTCTGTCTCTTACTAGAATGCCATTTCTATGAAGACACAAACCTCATACAAGGCACAGAAAACAGCTCCCCATGGGTGAAGGGGCTCAGATGGGCCCCCTGGCTCAAGGAACAAGGAGAGGTGTCAGGGCAGCCTCCTTGGGTCTCCAGCCTTCACAGCCGGGGCCTCCCAGGCAGGTTCCAGCAGCAGCAGAAGCAAAAGAGATGTGGTGGGCAGCATCAGGCGTTGGCGAGATTCCTGACATATTTCAGTAGGAAAGAAACTTCCTAAACCAAGCTCACCTCAAGGAAGCTGGAGATATAGGCCACCTTACCCAGTGGGTACATGAAATACAAATACAAATCCTTTTGCAGGTTGTGCAGGTTACAAGGGGCCCACTTTTATGCCTAGGTCCCTTGCCCTATCCTGCTCTGACTTGCCAGGGTGGGGCGCTCATTGGCCTCCAGACTCCACCCACTTTTCTGGCCACACCCAGTTTCCACCTCCAAGTCACACCCCAGACTGCTTCTTCTTTTGCTGTTGTTTTCTCAGCCCAGCAGAAGTTCTAGTATTCGCCAGGCTCGGCCCAGCCTAAGGCACCGGAGAAGGAGCCTCTGAGAAAAATCTTGGCGCAAGGAGCGGCTCTCCCACCTCTATTTCCAGCATGCTCTGTTTTCTGGGAATTCCTGAATTTCTTTGGCCACTGTCACAGGGGCTCTGCCATGCAATTCTCCCGGCAACTGGCCCCTGACACCTGGCAAAGAGTTAGGAATGCAGGTGGTTTCTGGCAAATATGTAGGGCCTGTGAAATAAGAAAGTGAGGGAAGCAATATCATGTAGGTTCTCTGTGAGAGAGGCCCCAGGCCCAGCAGGACGGAACATCCCTGGCTGACAAGGATCATCCTCCCTTGTCCTCATCTCTGCCTGGGCTCCAGCTCCGTTCTGCCTGACAGAGGCCATGGAGCAGAGCACTGGGCTGCTGGCCAATG
>NW_022329533.1:0-7454 GCF_002776525.5 Piliocolobus tephrosceles | reverse complement strand
TACTTTTCCAAGCCCAACTCAGACACCATCTCCTCTGTGGTATCTCACCTTACACCCCTAGACGGAAATCACCCTTCCTTTCTCAGCACGGTGCTTGCAATTCCTTTACCAGTTATTTTTTAAATTTTTTTTAAAAATAGAGACAGGGTTTCACCATGTTGTCCAGGTTAGTCTGAACCCCTGGGCTCAAGAGATCCACCCGGGCTGGGTGCGGTGGCTCACACCTGTAATCCCAGCAATTTGGGAGACCGAGGCGGGCAGATTGTTTAAGCCCAGAGTTTGAGACCAGCCAGGGCAACATAGTGAGACCCCATCTCTTAAATAAATAAATAAAAGAGATCTGCTCACCTTGGCCTCCCAAAGTGCTGGGATTATAGGCATGAGCCACCACACTCGGCCTTTTTTTTTTTTTTTTTTTTTTTTTTTTACTTAAATCCAGCTCCTGCAGGAAACTTTATTTTTTCTTATTCATTCTTGTATACCTACCAGCTCAGTAAAGGGCTCAGCCCCATCTGGGAATTGAACCAAGTGGTAGAAATGGTGCAGGGGCCTTTGCAGCTGCCTTGCATGGAGACGGTGGGCCCTGCTCTACCCAGTGGGATGGTGCAAGGGGTGGCAATGGTCTCTGGCAGAGCTGGCTGGCTGCTGGTAGCCATGGCCTTCCATAAAGCCACAGTATCCTACAAAGATTGTGAGCTTTGGCATAATCCTGGCTCTACCACCTAGGATGTGGGCCTTGTGTTTTACCTCTCTTACCTGTGAGAAGAGGATAAGAAGACCTGACTCACTGAGCTATTTGGAAAATGAACTAATTCATTCAAACCACAGAGGATGAAGCCCAGCACCCAGTAGGTTCTTAATTAATTATAGGTTTTATCCTCCCCTTGGGGGAGGACTTGGGGCTGAGGCCCATTTTCTCCTCTGCCAGGTACCAGGTAGTCACTGGCTACCTAGGAGCTAGGCTGGCTGATGGAAGTGAAACAGGGCAGAAGATGACCCCTATCCCACAGCTAAGACTCACAGGCCAGGCTGGGCATGGCATCCTCCCTTTCCCAGCTGCCTGGCTTGGGTTCCCTGGCAAGGCTGGCGGGCCTAGATCCACCTGGCATGACGGAGGCTGGGGCCTCTGTCACAGCTCCACCCTCCTCTCAGCATCTCCTTCCACCCCAGGCTTCCCCGCCTCCCTCCTTCCCAGAGAACCCAGGGTGTAACCTCTCCTTGAGGCCAAGGTAAGCCACAGTCCTCTGTGGCTGCTGCTGTGTGGTGAAGGTCCTGGGCAGGGAGTTGGGACAACTGGGCTTCTGATCCAGCTCTGCCACCCTGGTGGGACCTGTGCATGTGACTTGACCTCTCTAGACCCTAGGGTCTTCATCAAACAAAGAGGACGAGTAGGCAAAAGTTTAAACTTCACCGAGCTGCTTCAAAAATGAAATGGGCTAATGCACGTAAAAGAGCTTGAAATCAGGGCTGGGCACAGTGGCTCACATCTATAATCCTAGTACTTTGGGAGGCCGAGGCGGGGAGGATTGCTTGAGCCCAGGGGTTCGAGACCAACCTTAGGTAGGCTCCTAAGAGGTGACCTACCTCTGTCTGAAACAGACCATCAAGCCTCTCCACACACCCAGCCCCCATAGAATGTCTCCAGGGCCAACAAATTCACCATCTTCCTCGCATTCCTGTTTGTTTCTAAGCCCCTGTTGGTCAGGAAGTTCTTTCCAATGTCTGCCTAAAGTCTCCAGGAATAACTTAGGCCAATTGTCCCAGAGCCAAGCAGCATGGAGGCAGAGGGTTGTCCTCCCCAAATGCCTCCCCTTGCTTCCCTAAGGGAAAGAAGGCACGAGGAACCAGCACAGAAGAGTGAGGAGGACGGGGGGCAGGTTGGAAATTGAACTGACAAATGTCCAGTGCATGTTCCCAAGGAAATACAATGTAATTGCAGTGAACAGGGCTTGGCAAAGAGGGCCTGCCTCTGATCTGAAACTTCAGAGCTCTCCTAGTGGAGAGGCACTGGTAACCAAGAAGGGTGAGCTTTCAAGTTATGAGCAGCCCTCGAGCATGGCAGGTGCATCGGGAATCCTGGAATACCTACCTGGCACACTGGAAGAAGGAGACAGGGTGGGATTTTCCAGACCCTTAGCCTTCCTGGGCTGGGTTGAGAGAAGACATCCAGGCTGGCCTGGACAAACAAAGGACCCTGCAGCCTGGGCCAGGACTGCTCACTATTGGACTGGCCAGAAAGAAGGGGCCTCCAGCACGGCTGCCCTGCAGGGAGGAAGGACCTCATCTGCAGCCTGGGTCAGCCTCAAAGGCAGGGGCCCTCCAGCCCAACTGAACACAGGTGCCTGCCATCCTCACTGCCTGAAGGGGTGGCCTGCCCCTCCACACCTGTGGGTATTTCTTGTCAGGTGGGACAAGAGACTGAGAAAAGAAATAAGACACAGAGACAAAGTATAGAGAAAGAACGGTGGGCCCAGGAGACCGGCGCTCAGCATTGGGAGGACCTGCACTGGCACTGGTCTCTGAGTTCCCTCAGTATTTATTGATTATTATTTTCACTATCTCAGCAAGGGGAATGCGGCAGGAGAACAGGGTGATAGTAGGGAGAATGTCAGCAAGAAAACATGTGAGCAAAGGAATCTGTGTCACAAATAAGTCCAAGAGAAGGTACTATGCTTGGATGTGCATGTTAGCCAGATTTATGCTTCTCTCCACCAAAACATCTTAGTGGAGTAAAAAATAACAAAGCAGCATTGCCACCAGCATGTCTCACCTCCAACCACAGGGCGGGTTTCTCTTATCTCAGAATAGAACAAATGTATAATCGGGTTTATGCCGAGACATTCCATTCCCAGGGGCATGCAGGAGACAGAGGCCTTCCTGTTTTACTAATCCTCCTCAGCACAGACCGTTCACGGGTGTCGGACTGTAGGATGGTCAGGTCTTTCCCATCCCATGAGGCCATATCTCAGGCTGTCTCAGTGGGGAGAAACTTTGGACAATACCCGGCTTTCCAGGGCAGAGGTCCCTGCGGCTTTCCACAGTGCATTGTGCCCCTGGTTAATCGAGACTGGAGAATGGCGATGACTTTTACCAAGCATACTGCCTGCAAACATATTGTCAGCAAGGCACAGCCTGCACAGTCCTAGATCCCTTAAACCTTGATTCCATACAACACATGTTTCTGTGAGCTCAAAGTTGGGGCTAAAGTTACAGATTAACAGCATCTCAAGGCAAAACAATTGTTCAGGGTACAGATCAAAATGGAGTTTCTTATGTCTTCCTTTTCTACATAGACACAGTAACAGTCTGATCGCTCTTTCTTTTCCCTACACTGTCCTCATCCTCAATGTTCAATGCCACCTCTCCCGTGTAGGCCTCGTGCTGGGCCCAGAGAGATGAAACAACTTTCCAGGGGCTCCGGGAACACCAACCAAACCCTTCTTCCCACCTCTCCACTTCCTAAAGGACCATTTCTAGCATCTCTCTGGTTTTCCTGAAGTCTTACTGGTTACTGTAAGCAGAAGGTGGTTGGGACCACCTCTGGGCCAGGAGGCCAGTGACTCGCAGCCAGGTTCCAGCTCTGTGTGACCTTGGCAAGTCCCATCTCTCTGAGTCCTGAGTTATTTCACCTCCATAGAGTGGGAAAGAGCAAAGATTTTTAAATGCTTTTTACTTTTATTTTATTATTTTTTAGAGACAGAACTTCGCTCTTGTCACCCAGCTAGAGTGCAGTGGTGCGATCTTGGCTCACTGCAACCTCCACCTCCCAGGTTCAAGGGATGCTCCTGACTCAGCCTCCCAACTAGCTGAGTGCCACCACTCCCAGCTAATTTTTGTATTTTTAGTTGAGACGGGGTTTTACCATGTTGGCCAGGCTGGTTTTGAACTCCTGACCTCAGGTGATCCACCCGTCTCGGCCTCCCAAAGTGCTGGGATTACAGGCGTGAGCCACCGTGCCCAGCCTATTTTTATTTTTTAAAGAAGTAGAAACCTTAGTATTTGGAGAGAAATGTGAGGAATGTCAATATGTAAAACAAGGTGGGACTGCACTGGCTGGAGCAGGGGAGCCTGCGGTCCTGCCTGCTTAGCCTCTCCTATGCCTCTGAGTGCCACTCCCACACCCACAGCCTGAGAGCCACCGCACTGCAGGACTGCTAAGGGACTTCTTGACCTCAAGCTTAATAGGAGCTTCCAAGTGGGCTAGGGCTGGGAGGTCCAAGGGCAGTGCTACCTGCTACAGAGACAGCTGGCTCTCTAGTGGGGATAGGGGAGGGCAGACCCATTGTGCCTTGCTCATGAACACGTTTCTCAAGGAGAACTAGCTTCCCGGGGGTGGTTGTGGTTCCAGGCGAAGGTGCAATATGAACCACCTCCCTCCCAGAGCTGTGCATGGGGGAAGGCAGCTACCCAGACATCCCTCAGGAAGTTGCCAGGGTCACACTGCCTGGGGACAGGAGACCCATGTGATGACCCCCCACTCCCACCCCCCAGGCGCCTGCACCTTGGGTAGGATACAAGGAAGCAGATGTAGAGGAAAGCGCAGAGCATGAAGCCCCCTACCTAGAAGTGATTGGAGTCCTCGGGTCCAGCCTTACTGTCCCAAGGGAGAGCAGACGTTGAGAGCACCAGCACCGCCAGCCTGTTCTGGAAACCCCCTCATTCCACGGTGTCTGCTTAATCCCTGTTAACAGTGGGCTGACCTCCCGCCTCAGTGGCCTCACACTGGGCGTGCCCCAGATCCTCACAGGCCTCCTTCGAAAAATATATAAGTACTTTCTCCATTATCCCATTAGCAGCTTCACAGGTTTTTCTGCTCTTAGTTCCCATGTCCACTGAAGTGGAAACATATGTTCCAAAGAGCCTCCACTTGCCCACCAGCCACCACGGGGCTGGAGCTGTGCCTGGCCACGTGCAGCTGCCCACCGGGGAGAGAGGGGGTCAGAACCCATTCAGCTCCCTCAAAATTCTGCCACCTCCAGCATAAACCAAGGGTCTCCACACAACTGGGCAAGGAGCTGGGAGACACAGCTTCTGTGTGATGCTCTTCACTGGCTGTGTCTTCTGGCAAAGCTCATTACCTCTCTGGGCCTCAGTTTTTATTTTATTGCAGCTTATTATTTTAAGACAGAGTGTTGCTCTTTTGCTGAGTCTGGAGTGCAGTGGCGTGATCCTGGCTCACTGCAACCTGCACCTTCTAGGTTCAGATGATTCTCATGCCTCAACCTCCCAAGTAGTTGTAATAACAGGCATACACCACCACACCTGGCTAATTTTTTTTTTTTTTTTTTTTTTTTTTTTTTTTTTTGTGGAGGGGGGGTTTCACCAGGTTGGCCAGGCTGGTCTCGAACTCCTGACCTCATGTGATCCACCTGCCTCAACCTCCCCAAAGTGCTAGGATTACAGGCATGAGCCACCATGGCCGGCCTCAGTTTCTATTTTAAAATGGAGATTATAATTCCTATTTTAAGGACTAGAGGATCAAAATTATCTGAGAGGACAAGCAAAGGTCTTCAAGTGCTTTGCCAGTGGGGATGGGGTACCTGGGACACGTCTTACTCTTCTGGCCTTTTCTGGCCACCTTCTGTAGATGTAGTAAAGGAAGTAGCCAGGCCTTCCCTCACTGCACTGCCCTACACCCCAAGAGAGAGCCTTTGGAAGCTCAGACCCCTGGGGTTGGCTACCTCCCTTTCGGTGCCTAGTGCATTCCGCTCCCTATGGCCACAGTTCTCTGAGAAGGCTCTAGAATGCTCCATCATGGGCTCCTCAAGGTGGGGCAGGGAGCTGCCCAGCTGGCCTCGGCTAACACCCCCACAATGCCCATTGCAGGCCCTGGCACAGAGCAGAATCAAGCTGGGAGCTGCAAATGTTTGTCTCCTGGTTCCATCTCTCAGCTCCTTCTCACTTCCTCTGCCTGTAGAGTTTGAGACCAGTCTGACCAACATGGAGAAACTCCATCTCCACCAAAATTATAAAATTAGCCGGACGTGGTGGCACACGCCTGTAATCCCAGCTACTCCGGAGGCTGAAGCAGGAGAATCACTTGAACCCGGGACGCAGAAGTTGCTGTGAGCTGAGATCGCCCCACTGCACTCCAGCCTGGGCAACAAGAGGGAAACTCCATCTAAAAAAAAAAAAAAAATTGTTCTATGTGTGTGTGCGTATCTGTGTATCAGATTCTCATCAGAAAAAAATATATAATGTATTTCTAATTTAATTCATTACTGAGTATATACCTGACGGGGAGTGCCACCAGTTTGTCGAGACAATAATGAAAACTGAAACCTCTATTTAGTTTTCTTTCTTTTTTTTTTTTATTATTATTATACTTTAAGTTCTAGGGTACATGCGCATAACGTGCAGGTTTGTTACATATGTATACTTGTGCCATGTTGGTGTGCTGCACCCATCAACTCGTCAGCACCCATCAATTCGTCATTTACATCAGGTATAACTCCCAATGCAATCTCTCCCCCCTCCCCCCTCCCCCCTCCCCGTGATAGGCCCCGGTGTGTGATGTTCCCCTTCCCGAGTCCAAGTGATCTCATTGTTCAGTTCCCACCTATGAGTGAGAACATGCGGTGTTTGGTTTTTACTTAGTTTTCTTAAATTTTTTTGTTGTTGTTGTTGAAATGTGACAACCTTACTACATGTAATGCAAAAATCTTAAATAGTCCGCTCGATGTATTTTTTAAAAAACTCGAACTTGGCCTGCAGGAGGTGAGCCAAAGCACTGAAGGCGAGGTAGGTGAAAGAGGCAAGGACAATGATGAAGAGGGGTAGGGCGCGTGGGTCTCCCCGGAAGTCCATGGTCCCCACAAGGATGGCCAGCCGCAGCAGCAGCGGCTGAACCGCATCCGGAAGTAGAAGCGCCAGGTCCGATGCAGTGGCCGGTAGCCCGCGTAGATGTACAGCTTCCAGAAAAGCGGCGGTACCTTGGCTCTGTCCATGGTGAAGACAGGCTCGGGCTGCAGAGATGGCTGAGGCTCCTGGGTGACCTGCCGCAGACTGGGCAGGAGGTGGCTGAGCTCCGAGCTGGGAGAGAGGCCAGAGCACAGTCAGGGGCCTGGTGTCCTCACGCCCACAAGCAGCAGCTGGGGGACTCTGATGCCCAGATCTTACTCCCTCCTCCCTGACAGCCTTGTCTTTACACTGGGTTTAAGAACAGAAGACTCATCCTATGGAATTCCTCATCTCTGACCTCGGGACAGCAAGAATCCCTGATGTATCCCAGGTACCTAGAACAGTGCCTGACACATAGTAGGTGCCCAATAAGTGTTTGAGGAATGTATTAAAAACAAAACAAAAACAAAAAACAAAAAAAAAAAACCTCTAGATAGGCCAAGGGGTGTGACGCCATCAGGGCACAGGCGACCTCGAAGACGTTGCCGCCCTGGCCGTGATGCTTTTCCAGCATTCTTTCAATCAACGTGAGTCTGAAATTTACATGGCTAATC
>NW_022329532.1:0-1216 GCF_002776525.5 Piliocolobus tephrosceles | reverse complement strand
GATGTGGTGCTGAGAAGAATGTATATTCTGTTGACTTGGGGTGGAGAGTTCTATAGATGTCTATTAGGTCCGCTTGGTGCAGAGATGAGTTCAATTCCTGGATATCCTTGTTAACTTTCTGTCTCGTTGATCTGTCTAATGTTGACAGTGGAGTGTTGAAGTCTCCCATTATTATTGTATGGGAGTCTAAGTCTCTTTGTAAGTCTCTAAGGACTTGCTTTATGAATCTGGGTGCTCCTGTATTGGGTGCATATATATTTAGGATAGTTAGCTCTTCCTGTTGAATTGATCCCTTTACCATTATGTAATGGCCTTCTTTGTCTCTTTTGATCTTTGATGGTTTAAAGTCTGTTTTATCAGAGACTAGGATTGCAACCCCTGCTTTTTTTTGTTCTCCATTTGCTTGGTAGATCTTCCTCCATCCCTTTATTTTGAGCCTATGTATGTCTCTGCATGTGAGATGAGTCTCCTGAATACAGCAGACTGATGGGTCTTGACTCTTTATCCAGTTTGCCAGTCTGTGTCTTTTAATTGGAGCATTTAGTCCATTTACATTTAAGGTTAATATTCTTATGCGTGAACTTGATCCTGCCATTATGATATTAACTGGTTATTTTGCTCATTAGTTGATGCAGTTTCTTCCTAGGCTCGATGGTCTTTACATTTTGGCATGTTTTTGCAATGGCTGGTACCAGTTGTTCTATTCCATGTTTAGGGCTTCCTTCAGGGTCTCTTGTAAGGCAGGCCTGGTGGTGACAAAATCTCTAAGCATTTGCTTATCTGTAAAGAATTTTATTTCTCCTTCACTTATGAAACTTAGTTTGGCTGGATATGAAATTCTGGGTTTAAAATTCTTTTCTTTAAGAACGTTGAATATTGGCCCCCACTCTCTTCTGGCTTGTAGAGTTTCTGCTGAGAGATCTGCTGTCAGTCTGATGGGCTTCCCTTTGTGGGTCACCCGACCTTTCTCTCTGGCTGCCCTTAAGATTTTTTCCTTCATTTCAACTTTGGTGAATCTGACAATTATGTGTCTTGGAGTTGCTCTTCTGGAGGAGTATCTTTGTGGCATTCTCTGTATTTCCTGAATTTGAATGTTGGCCTGGCCTGCTAGGTTGGGGAAGTTCTCCTGGATGATATCCTGTAGAGTGTTTTCCAATTTGGTTCCATTTTCCCCCTCACTTTCAGGCACCCCAATCAGACGTAGATTTGGTCTTTT
>NW_022329531.1:28819-41541 GCF_002776525.5 Piliocolobus tephrosceles | reverse complement strand
CAACAAAAAGGCCCCCAAACAACCAAAGTGAAACAAAGTTAAACAAGCGAAAACCACGACCACCACCCTAAAATAGTCTTGTGGAGTCCACCAAGCACCTGGTGCCCCATCGCCATATGTTTTTGTAATATTTTCAAAGTTAAGCTGTTTTCTACTCTTTGTCTTAAAGGGGGCCCTCAAATTGTACACAATGAAGGCCCACAAACCCTGGCCCTGCCCTGGTGAGAGAAATTCTCACTTGTCTTAGGTCCCCATGGCATGATTTAAGTAATCTGTTTCCTTGGCCAGGAGCAGGGAGAAATCAGAGGAACAGGGAAAGGTTCAGTTCCTGGGTGAGGCTGCAGCCTCAGGAACCCGGGTCCCCCGGCTGCAGGTCCCTCATCCTTGGAAATTAAAGTGGCATTCTGAGTAGAAAAGACACTGCCTGGTCTTCCCCCACCCACAGAGTCAGGAGCGGGTGAAAAGGGTGCAGAGCCCTGGCCTCTGTTCCAGAGACCTGGTGTAATTGGTCAGGGCACTGCTCATAGCCTCTGAGCAGCACCAGGCGGTGTGGGCGCCAGGGAGTGGCAGCTTCTGTTTCTGACAGAGGCCTGGGAACCAAGATTGAATGGATTAGTCAAGACGGTGTAAAAAGATTGATCTGTGACCTACGATTTATGGCCTCTGCTCCCTCTGGTCTTTTGGCAGTGAGGGCTGGCCAGGAAATGGGACTGGACAGTTGCCTGCCCTCCTGTGTTGGACAGTGGGTGGCAAACAGCTAGAGAAGTCCAGGCCTGCAGCTTGCCCTTATATGAAAACAAGCACATCGCAAGACAGGATCATCACAGAGCCCTTAACATAAAACATTTACAAAATTAAGCTCATGTAGGGTCATCTATCAAGTTTCAAACACTTCCAAGGATTGAATTTATAAAGATAATGTGTTCTGATCATGTAGAATTAAGTTAAAAATTAAAACAAACAGATAACCAGAATAAAAATATTTCAAGGTTGGGAATTAAGAAAACTTTTTAAAATAAAATATATGTCAAAGAAAAGAGCACACTGGAAATAAAAATATTTTAAATTTAATGACAATAAAAATATATTATACCAATATGTGTAATATGAAGTCAGACGTTTTTGAAGTAGACTTACGCTACAAACGCATGATAAAGAAAAGAAGAAAGCCTGAAACTCACTTATCTGCAGTTATCTCAAGAAGTTAATTTGAAAACCTCAAAGTAAGAAGAAAGTCATAAAGATAAGAAATTGATTAAATAAAAAACAATCCTATAACTGTTAAAAAATAATAATAATAACTGGGGAAGGTGATTTTGGTCTCAGGGTTTTTAAACAGTCCCCTAGTTACGGCGGATTCAGGAACCACAGAAAAACAAAGGACACGACGCGACGCAGCCCCAGCAGAGCCACAGAGACAGGCGATCCAGAAGGTGGGGCGAGTCGAAAACAAAAGCGATGCAGTATGAGACCCACATTGCTTTCAGGAGACATCACTTACACACACAGAGACACACAAACACACACACACACGGCCACGTACACACGGAAACATACATCACTTGCAACATTCCCATAGCAACACACAGCCCAGCAGCTTCTGAGACTGCCCCGTACTGCTCTGCCACGAAGCCCTACCAAGGAAAGCAGCCCCAGAAAACAGATGGGCTGTACCTAGAAATGACAGGGGGAAACCCTCAAGGAGACTCACCCCCACAGGGTCTAGGCAGGTCTGACGCCTCCCGCAGGTCCTTTAGGATCCTCAGGGATTTCGCCGTTATTTCTGAAGCTCCGCTTGAGATTTCTTCAGGCTGACTGGCCACTGCCATCTGCTAGGATTGTGGGACTATCACGTAGATCCTCCAAAGAAGACAGGCGAGAGTCCAATGTGGACGCACGTGCACAAATGTCTCCTCCACCAAGCCACGGATACTTGTCGCCAGGCAACAGTGGCAGTCACTGTGACAGGAGCCTTCCCTCACCACACGCACATGGGGCCCAGAGACTAGCGCATGCGCATTCGTGAGGCAGCCTTGGGAGCTGAACTGTCAGAGATATCAGCCTGCCTAAGCAGCGGAAAATGGGACAGGCGGAGCCAGCCTGGTCTCGGAGAAAAGGCTGCTTGCGACAACCACTGCGGGACTCTAAAAGTCTTGACCATATAGGGCCTCCTCCGGCCATCCCGTGGCCGGGTGCTGCTAAAGGGAGAGGAGTTTCAAGAATGTGAAGTGGGCGCTGGAAACCGCTCTTCGGATTCCGTTGCGGAAAGAGACTGTGTGCAGGAAATGGGTCCCACGGGGACGGGAATACAGTCTGGTGAGTTGATGAGGGGTCCCTGGGTGATAGAATCATCCCTGATACCCCTTAGGCGGGTGTCACTGACAGATAGCCGGGCCCCTGAGCTCATTGCCTCCCTTTATCCTGGGCCTCCCAGACACTCCTGCTTCTCAGCACAACTTTTTTGGGAATGGCAGGAACCATGACAAAAACAAGGGCAATCTGGTACCGGGTTTTTGAAGTGGAAATGATAACCCACAAGAGCAAATGAAGATGAGAGAATGTCTCAGAGGCCGTCTGGGTTGATTACAAGCCTGAGGAGCACGTCCAGGAGTGCTGGTGAGGGTCACCGTGGACCACCCATGGAAGATAGGGAAAATCAATGCTCCCCTAAGAGAACCAGAGGGCCTGTCCTGGAGTCCAAGCCACATTCAAAGATTCCTTCCAGAAGATCCAAGAGCCTCCTGCAACATGAAAACAACCCCAGCCCCTACAAGTAGACCACTACCCACAACCAGGAGTGCAGCCAGCCACTCCAATGTCCCTTTTGTTCCCTAAAATCTCTGGCAGCCAAAGTTCCATGGGGAGAGTTAGGAGTCAACTAAAAGCATAATTACTAAGTCACAACAATTGTGGACAGCAAAAAGTTTTAGGATAGCCAATATTAATAAGCCAAAATTAAATAGAAATTTTTATTACTTCTGTTACATATAAGAATTTTACATAACAATTATAATTATGTATAATGTACACTAAGAAATATTACATTGCTTCCCATAACTTTGGAATATATAGTAATAACATATTTTTACAAATATAGCATAAAAATTCTAACACCATTTCATATTTGACAAACTTCCTCTATGATTTATATATTATATAAATTAAATATGCCATTTTTGGACTTCAGGAGAACTAATATCTAAACGTTGAATCAGGTAAGAAAAGAGACAATTTATAATATGATTACGGAAAGTTTGTCAAATATCAAAGGTTTAAATCATTTTATATTATAAAATAGAATTCTAGGTTACCATAAATCATCCATTTAGCCAAAATGATAACTCAAAACGTTTTAAAGACAAAAACCTATACTCATTAATAGAGGGAAAACTTAGCTTTCTAAACAATCTGTTTCTTTTCTTTTCCTTATTTTTTTATAGCTTATTCAAAAGGCAAACAGAAACTTTTCCTCATTACTTAATATCACATGAAAATCTTGTTCTAGAGAGAGAGCCAAATTTCACCTTTGCGTCAGGGTACTATTAATGTCAAACTCAATTCTTAATACAGCTCTACAGACAAATCTACCCAATTTTGATGTTTGACCATGAGGTAAGAGTCTCATTAAAGTTTCCTATAACTCTTTACAATTTTCTGTTAAAGAGCAGATCAACGATCCAAGAAAACCATGCTGTGCTTTTACTTTAATGTTCAATTTATGAAAAATCTCAATACTTTTTTAACATTAGCCAATATGCACACACACAGAATTTCTTTTACAATATTAAATGTTTTACAAACCTTGCACAACTTGCTCAAACCTTTGGCTTAAAACAATCCTGTAACCCTCTAAACAAACCTGCCCCTACCAAATTTGCCATATTATCTTTTGCCAAAATACCCTGGATGTAAAACTGTTTCTTAAGTAGTCTCAATTACATGGAACATGCTAACTCTTAGCAACTTTTAGTTTTGGTGAAAAACTTGGCAAATGTAAACCAAATATGAAATTATAAGATCCCCCCACCACCATCTGACTGAATTCCTCCTCTCGGCCAAGAACATTTCAGAGTTAATCAGAAAATCTAGTTCTGGCATTGTGGAAGAGGGGATTAGACATGCCTCATTATATACCTCCAGCATTAACATTAACACAAACATTAAGTCTGATGAGAAACATTTACAATCTATTTCCTCTGAAGCCTGCTACCTGGAGGCTTCTTCTGCACAAGAAAACCTTGGTCTCCACAACCTTTCGTCTTGACTCAGCCACTCCTTTCTACTGCTGATAACTCTTCTAACCAACTACCAATCATAATATGTTTAAATCTGGCAAGTGTGGTTGCTCACGCCTGTAATGCCAGCACTTTAGGATGCCGAGGAGGGTGGATCCCTTGAGCTCAGGAGTTTCAGACCAGTCTGGGCAACATGGTGAAATCCAGCCTCTAACGAAAAAGAAAAAAAAAAAAAAAACTTAGCCAGGCCTGGTGGCAGGCAGGTGGCAGTCAGTGGCAGTCAGTGGTGGCAGTCAGTGGCCTGGTGGCAGTCAGTGGTCCTAGCTACTTGGGACACTGAAGAGGTAGGATCACTTGAGCTCAGTGGGCAGAGGTTGCAGTGAGCCAAGACCACACCACTGCACTCCAGCCTGGGTGACACAGTGAGACCCCATTTCAAAAATAAATAAATTAATTAAAAAGAATATGTTTAAATCACCCTATGACTTGGAAGCCCTCACTTAAGTTGTCTTGCCCACTCAGATCAAACCAATGTAAATCTTACATGACTGATACAGGATGTCTACCAAAAATGCATAAAAACAAGCTGTGCCCCGACCACCTCAGGAACATATCATCAGGACCCCCCGAAGCTGTGTGACAGGCATGGCTTTAACCTTGGCAAAATAAACTTTTTAAATTGACTGAGCCCTGTCTCAGATATTTTGGGTTCACAATTAGTAACCACAGGGATTGTGAGTGGAGGTGCCCCTGATCTTTGACAAATCTCCTGTCAGTGCTTGATACCAACTTCATCTATCCTTATGGCTCAAACCAATGAGATAATTTGCTAAGACCTGGGGGCCCCTCCCTCAAGAGAATCCCTAATATCCCCAAATTTGGTTGACATCTAAAGTTTATTTTCCTGTACAACTTCTTTTATGGAGTTTCGCTTGCTTCCGACAGTGAAGGCAAGTTGTCCTGCTTCCATACTGATAAAAGGCAGGTAACTCCTTTCTGGAGTTTTAGCTCACCTCCAATAGAAAAGGTGAGTTTGAGTTTCTTCTTGCTTCTAAAATGGCAGAGAGCAGTCTTCAGCCAGGGCCCCATTCCTAGGTAAGTAGCTGAGTTGGGTTGCATTTGTTTTGTAAATTCTCCTTAATGACTAAAGGGTGCAACTGACAACCAGCTGGTCGTAATTTCCTCTTTCCATTACAGTATTCCATGATCATATTGTTGGCTTTCCTTGTTATTATTCCAGTCTTTCTCCCAACTGATTCGACCAACTCTACCAGCCTCTGAATTGTCTAAAATTCCTCACAGCTGCAAAAAGAAAGAAAGAAAAAGCCCTGCACTTGGTTTCTGTGTTTGCTTCTTGTCTTACTTTTCTTTCCCCTATTCCTCCTTCTCCTTTTCAATCTTTGGTACCAAGAAAATTATCTATAGCAGGCTTCTAATGACTTGAACCCCTCAAGATGCCACTCACTCCTTTTTGAAATGCTCTCTTTTCTTTGTGGAGTTTCAAGAGCCATGGGCAGATTCTTCTTATGTCTAAATCTCTATTTTCAGGTATCCCATTATCTTACCATTTTATTTTTGGGGGTTCTAGAGATTACCTTGTATTGTGAGAGGATTTGACCTGAACAAGTGTAATGGCAGATGAGAGTTAAAATGTTAGGGGTGACTTAGGACTGTATACAGGAAGTGGTCTTAGCTCTGTGTGTGTGTATGTGTGTGTGTGTGTACTATTAATAGTCTAAAATCAGATTTAAAGCAGGCAGAAAAAAAGCAGAGAAATAGAGAACTTATTAGTTGCAGGTTGACCTTTGAGCTCTGAATTTTCCTTGATGTAATTTGCTTGTCAGTTTCAAATGTGCAAAAGATCATACCTGATGTGTAACAATTTGGAGTATTAGAAAACCTGGCATGCCCTTCCATTTACACAACCACTTGTAAGTGAGGCCCCATAAGTCCTAACGGGGTGCCCAAGAGAGGTTGTTCTCCTTGTCTTTCTTTATTCTTAATTTGTTTTCCACAGTTTTTCTTAAAAGGAGGAACATATATATTTTTTCCCTTGGAAGTTGTTTGTTTAGGATCCTAATTCTAGTTCAGAGGTGCATTCTAAAGAGTCTTCTTCATTGCCTTTTCTCTTCAAATTAATCTTAATTGGCTTATCTGTCCATTTGGGTGAGAAACTGGACTGTTAATTTTATAGATAAATGGGAGACTGAGTTTCCTCAGGTCCAAAGAGAAAAGGCATATTGATTCTCTCTGCTGAATGGTATCTTTGGGTGATGGAGGGCTGATTGGGAGTGTCTAGGGTGTTGATGCCCTGCAATGCTGCCATGGCCCTAAGGGAACTCTCAACAATTTGATTTTAAAAGTTTCATCCAGGAAACACATATAGGAGCTGGTCACTCCACACACACTCTTTTGCAGGTGATGGACCTTCAGAGAGAGAAGCTGACGCATGTAAGAGGGCAGAAATCACTCAGTGGTGACACGCTGTGGAGTCCCATCCACAATCAGTACATTTTGATCCACTCCACTAAATCCTAGGCCACAGCCCAGTTCCTCCTTTTAAGAAAAAATGTGGAACACAAATTATCCAAGAATAAAGAAAGACAAGGAGAACAACCTCTCTTGGGCACCCCATTTGGATTTATGGTGCCTCTACTTACAAGTGGTTGTGTAAATGGAAGGGCACATCAGGTTTTCTAAAACTCCAGATTGCTACACATCAGGTATGATCTTATGCACATTTTAAACTGACAAGCAAATTACATCAAGGAAAATTCACAGCTCAAAGGTCGACCTGCAACTATTAAGTTCTCTATTTCTCTGCTTTTTTTCTGCCTGCTTTAAGTCTGCTTTTAGGCTATTAATAGTCTGCTTTAAGACTTCACTTTAGACTACTAATAGTCTAAAGTAAACTAGAGTTTACTATCGAAGGAAACTACTGAGATAAAAATCTACTGTTTTCATCCAACTTTTTCTGTTATTGTTTTTGCTAACCAATGAGTTTGTATTAACATCTCATTGCTAGAGTTCTGAAGTAAAAACTATAGGCTACTAATCTTTGTATGAGTGTGTATGTGTGTGTTTATGTGTATGTGCACTTTTTTTTTGTATTTCTGGCCACAAAGCACCAAACTTGGCTTAAACTTAAAGAGTACTCATAAATTTAATAAGAAGCCCAAATGCTTTTCGAGTTCACAAGACTTAAGCAAAACTTTCAATAAGTAAACTAGCTTTAAAATTATTGGTAAATCAATATTAGAAATGTCAAGAATTGGCAGCATACATTGTTGTTTGTATTTATTGATTAAGCCATTTCATACTTATCCCTGTGAAATACTATACAAGATGTCAAAATGTGGCATAAGGGTTATAAAACTGTAAACCCAGCCAAAATCAGAATGATCTTTGCTTGTGTAATTTTAAAATACATAAGACATTAATATCATTATTGCTGAAAAGTCAAATCTTGAATATTTTGAAAACATATAAACATATATTTAATCTTTTTCTTTTTTCCTATTTTTTCCTTTTGTTTGTTTTGAGACCAAGTCTCTCTCTGTTGCCCAGGCTGGAGTTCAGTGGCATGAACTCAATTAACTGCAACCTCTGCCTCCCAGGTTCAAGTGATTCTCATTCTTCAGCCTCCCAAGTAGCTGAGATTACAGGTGTGTGCCACCACAGCTGGCTAATTTTTGTATGTTTAGTAGAGACAGGGTTTCACCATGTTGGCCAGGCTGGTCTCAAACTTCAGGCCTCAAGTGACTGACCTGACTCAGCCTCTGAAAGTGCTGGGATTACAAATTCACAGGCTATAAAAATGGTTGAGAGAAAAATAACTTTAAATGGTGACTACCACAGTTTTTATGAATAATCTAGGTAAACTATTAAAATAACAATGTGATATCATTTGGTTGTGTCCTCACCCAAATCTCATCTTGAATCTCCATGTGTTGTGGGAAGGAATAACTGGGATGTAATTGAATCATGTAGACAGGTCTTTCCCCTGCTATTCTCGTGATAGTAAGTCTCACGAGATGTGATGATTATTATAAGGGACAATTTTTCTACACAAGCCCTTTTTGCCTGTTGCCATCAATGTAACATGTGACTTGCTGCTCTTGCCTTCTGTAATGATTGTGAAGCCTCCCAAGCCATGTGGAACTGTAAGTTTAATAACCCTCTTTCTTTTGTAAATTGCCCAGTCTCAGGTATGTCTTTATCAGCAGTGTGAAAACGCACTAATACACTAGGTAAATGAAATGGAATAAATATTTAGAAACAAATTTGTCATAATTTAGGATCTAAACTTATGTTAAATATTTTATTAAATGTCTGAAATTTCTAAGTATTTTCTAATTTAAATGTACATGTATTAGTAAATCATTTTTGTTTTACTAATGTAAAGTAACATTCTTGTTACTAATGTGTTCTTAGTAACAAAATTTGGTCTAATTCAAAACTTCTTTAAATGTTTTATATAAATCAAGGTTAAAAAGGAACCAGGAAATGAGAGCAATGTTTAAAAAAAAAAGTTAAAAAAATAAGGATTTTTTTTGTAAGAAAGCTTAAACAAAGGTAAATTTATATGAGAGTCTTAGATGATAAATTTTTTTCCTAAAATAAAATGATGGGGTTGTTCAAGAAAGATAAATATTTCTTTTTCAAGCCAGAAAATGCAAGCATTTTCTGAATGGCTTAAATCATATCAAGGTTAGTAGAAAACAGAAAAAAAAATAATTTTTAAAAATACATGATTAATTGACTACAATTAAGAAAAAATAGGCCAGGCGCATGGCTCACGCCTGTAATCCCAGAACTTTGGGAGGCGAGGTGGGCAGATCACAAGGTCAGGAGATTGAAACCATCCTAGCTAACACAGTGAAACCCATCTCTACTAAAAATACAAAACAATTAGCTGGGCACGATGGCGGGTACCTGTATTCCCAGCTAATTGAGAGCCTGAGGCAGAAGAATGGCGTGAACCCAGGATGTGGAGCTTGCAGTGAGCGGAGATGGTGCCACTGCACTCCAGCCTAGGTGACAGAGCGAGACTCCATCTCAAAAATATAAATAAATAAATAGAAAGAATGTAATAAAGTTCTTCTAGAAATTGAACATTGATATTAAAAACACTTATACAAAACTAAATACTTGGATAAAACACAATCTCTTTAAAAATATTGTTAATACATGTAGTTTTAAATTTCTAAATTCTATAATCTATTTCTTTCTGAAATTATTCAAATTGCTATCTCAGAAGCTGTGCCCAGCTGCTTCGTCTTCCCTCTTTTAAGAAGGCCTTGGATGGTAACTCTCCTCTTTAGCATTTGCTGTAGCTTTTTAATTAATAGTCTAAAGTAAATGAGATAAGTTTTGAAAACAGGAAAATGAAATATATTTTGGGTCTTACGTACTTGTTTATATGTGTCACTGCGAAGTGATATTTCACTATTAAACTGCATGAAAGAGCATGAATCAATCAACCTAAAGAAAGGGCCAATCAGACTGATAGAAGCTAGCTCAGATGCTTTTTAATTCACATGACTTCAGTAACCTTTGGTAAGATTAATCTGGTAAATTTAATCTTAAAAATTTCCTCAATAATTTAAAATCTTAAAGCCAATGTTAAATTAAAATCTCAGTTTTTTACCCTGGGAATTTCGGTTATTCAAAGTTAAAATATCAGAGTGTAAAATGTGGTTTTGGTGAAGCTTATAAAACACAAATGTGGATTTTGCTAAAGAAAATGTCACTTTTTCCTAGTTAGAAAACTATTTGAGTCACTTTAAAATAATATATATTCTTTATATGTAATATATATACATATATATACACATATAAAACTAAATGAATAAAAGAAAAAAGATTAACCAGGGTACACCTGTGGTGACCAAGAAGATCCTCAATGTGGCTTAAAGGCAAAACCAAGTAACTATTAAACCATAGGATATAATGTAAAGAAATTGTTCCATATTGTACATTAGTGTCAGATTCTTGAGCTTTACTATAATGAATTGTAAACATAATTACTTTAAGAACAAAATCCTTAATTGTAAATGCCGCAGAATAAAAGCACTTGTTTGGGTTGATGCAGGACCCGCAGGTCACTATTAAACAATCACTGATGAGTATATGTGATGCAAGTGCACAGGAGGTTATGCCTGCAACCAATCTAGTGGGCTGGATAAATACCACTGTAAGGTCTATTCACTCTGAGAAGGGGACTACCCAACTCTCCCTACAAAGTATCAAATGGAGCACCCCAGATGAAGCAGTTAATATGCTTCATATGAAAACCCTGTGGGACTGGCTTTTATGATGTCTGGGATATTTCCCCAGCAAATATGACTATTTCTTAGGAATTCCCAATGTAAAAAAACTGCAATTTTAATTTCACATTGGCTTGAAGATTTTAAACTATTGAAGAGAATTTTAAGATTAAATTTACCAGGTTAATCTTACCAAAGATTACTGAAGTCATGTGAATTAAAAAACATCCGAGCTAGCTTCTATCAGTCTGGCCATTTCTTTAGGTCAATTGATTCATGCTCTTCTTGTAGAACAGAAGATGGCTTCCTGTTCTGATAGCTGATGACTTGGCTGACACTCACCCCTTACCCTAGCGCCTGGACCAATTTCCTTATATGGTGCTCTCACTATTTTCTTTTTTTCTTTTGTTTGAGACAGAGTATTGCTCTGTCACCCAGACTAGAGTGCAGTGGTGCGATCTCAGTTCACTGCAACCTCCGCCTCCCGGGTTCAAGTGATTCTCCTGCCTCAACCTCATAAGTACCTGAGATTACAGGCATGTGCCACCACGCCCAGCTAATTTGTGTATTTTTAGTAGAAACAGGATTTTGCCATCTTGGCCAGGCTGGTCTCAAACTCCTAATCTCGTGATTCACCCGCCTCAGCCTCCCAAAGTGCTGGGATTACAGGCATGAGTTACCACACCCGGCCACTCTATTTTCAATGTCTCTTTTGGTTACCTTTCAAAATGTTCAACAATTAGACACATACCTCATTTATTTATTTTTAATTTTTTCTATTTTTAGGTTTAAGGGATATATGTGCAGGCCTGTTACATGGGTAAATTGCATGTCACTGGGGTTTGGTGTACAAATGAGATCGTCACCCAGGTGGTGACCACAGTACCCAATAGTTTTCTGACCCATAGCCTCATGCCACCCTCCCCACTCAAGCAGGCCCCAGTGTCTACTGTTCCCATCTCTGTGTCTGTGTGTACTCAATGTTTAGCTTCCACTTATAAGTGAGAACCTGGGGTATTTGGTTTCCTGATGCTGCATTAATTCATTTAGGATAATGGCCTCCAGTTGCATCCACAGTGCTGGAAAGAACATGGTTTTTCTTCTATGGCTATGTAATATTCCATGGTATATATGTACCACATTTTCTTTATCCAGTCCACTGCTGATGGGCATCATATATGCAACTTCAAACTATATTACTAGGCTACAGTAACAAAAATAGCATAGTAGTGTTACAAAAGCAGACACACAGACCAATGGAACAGGTTAAAGAACACAGAAATAAAGTCACACACCTACGACCACCTGGTCATCAACCAAGTCAACAAAAATGAGCAATGGGGAAAGGACTCCCTATTCAATAAAGGATTCTGGGATAACTGGCTAGCCATATGCAGAAGATTGAGTCTGGGCCCCCTTTCACCATATACAAAAATTAACTCAACATGGATTAAAGATTTAAATATAAGACCTCAAACTATAAAAATCCTAGAAGACAACCTAGGAAATACTCTTCTCAACATCAGCCTTGGCAAGGAATTTTTGGCTAAGTTTCCAAAAAACCAATTGCAGCAAAAACAAAAATAGACAAGTGGCACCTAATTAAACTAAAAGCTGCGAGGCTGAGGCGGGTGGATCACAAGGTCAGGAATTCAAGACCGGCCTGACCAACATGGTGAAACTCCATCCCTAATAAAAATACAACACTTAGCTGGGCGCGGTGGCACATACCTGTAATCCCAGCTACTCAGGAGGCTGAGGCAGGAGAATCACTTGAACCCAAGAGGCAGAGGTTGCAGTGAGCCCAGATCACACTACTGCACTCCAGTTTGGGTGACAGAGCGAGACTCCATCTCTAAATAAATAAATAGCAAAATAAAAGCTAAAACACAACAAGACAAACTATCAACAGAACAAACAGACAACCTGCAGAATGGGAGAAGACACAAATGATGTATCCAACAAAGGCCTAATATCCAGAATCTATAGACAACTTAAACAAATGGAGCCTAAACAGAACCTTACTATGTAGCAGGTTCTGTATGCATAAGCCTCTTTTGGTTCTTATTTTGGTGGCCTCTGTTTACTTACACAAAGAGAAAGAACTGCTATTCCCATAAATTATGGCTTTGAAAATGGTCACAGTTCCCTGGGTGCACTTGCTCATGCCTGTAATCCCAGCACTTTGGGAGGCCGAGGTGGGTGGATCACAAGGTCA
>NW_022329531.1:27498-28719 GCF_002776525.5 Piliocolobus tephrosceles | reverse complement strand
AAAAAAAAAAAAAAAAAGAAAAAGAAAAAGAAAAAGAAAAAAAGAAAAGAAAATGGTGACAGAAAGTTATAACAGTTGGATGATCTTTGCATTTATGTTAATGTGGTGGTGGCAGTATATGGGGCAGCAACAATTTGTTGTAGACAAAAATGTTAAATTCGATTGTGGAAGAAAGGTGTATGTTATGGATGAGATGTCAAAAGACAGAAGATAGGAGGCATTTGTTCGTTTTTCTGTCCACTCAGTACCTTTCGAAGATTTTTGAAATTTTTTTGAGACAGAGGCTCACTCTGTTGTCCAAGCTTGAGTGTAGCAGTGCTGTCACAGCTCACTGAAGCCTCAGACTCCTGGGCTCAAGCGATCCTCCCACCTCATCCTCTCAAAATGTTGGCATCACAGGCATGAGCCATACTCCCTGTCCATTTTGAACATTTTTGCCAGATCTAGGAAATTTCTTCAGTTCCTTGGCTCTTTTGAAGTAGGGCATGTGACTAAGTCTTGTATCTAAGTTTCACCAACGAAACTCATATCAAGATATTTCAAAATTGATCAACTTGAGGTTTCAAATGGAATTTGTTTTGTGGGCAAGGGTGGAGGTAGAGGTTCCAGCTTTCACAGGCAAGAGTAGTTGCTCATGTACATGTATCAGGTGCAGACAGCACATCCGTGTGTCAACAGTGGCAATTCCCATAGTTCTTGTGCCAGCAGGAGAGGCAGGTGACTTACTCACTATACCTGTCCCATGGCATAATTTTGGGCATAGTTTCTAGAAGCCTAACTGTGAGCCTGGATTTCTATCCCTCCCAATCATTCTGTGAGCTACCTACATTTTTGGCTTAATTATGCAGAGGCTGGGACTGCTGCTGTCAATGGAAAGCCTTGAATGTTCAAGTATTAAACAATAAAACAGGCCCGGCCTGGTGGCTCATACCAGTAACCCCAGTGTTTCGCAAGGCTGGGGCGGGTGGATCGCTTCAGCTCAGGAATTTGAAACCAGCCTGGGCAACATGGCACAACCCAGTCTCTACAAAGAAATACAAAAATTAGCCGGGCATGGTGATGTGCATGTGTAATCCCATCCACTTCGGAATCTGGGGAGGGAGGATCATCTGAGCCCAGGGAGGTCAAAGCTGCAGTGTCATGAAGGCACCATTGCACTACAGCCTGGGTGACAGAGTGTGACCATCTCAAAAAAAAAAAAAAAAAAAAAAAAACCCAAAC
>NW_022329531.1:10664-27398 GCF_002776525.5 Piliocolobus tephrosceles | reverse complement strand
AAAAAAAAAAAAAAAAAAAAAAAAAAAAAAAAAAACCCAAACAGTAAAAATCATATATCTCCTCCCTTTAACCCCCCGCCCTCCAGCTTTTGGTTGTTTTACAGGTATTTCATTATTGGATAATGATATTCACTTGAGTGACTAGTAGGGTAGGATACAAATACAATTGGTATATTAATTGAATTGGGGGAGTTGTTTCATTAAAACTGCATAAAACTGGGTGGGTGCCATGGCTCATGCCTGTACCCAACATTTTGGGAAGTCAAGGCAGGCAGTCACTTGAGGCCTGGAGTTTGAGACCAGCCCGGCCAAAATGGCGAAACTCCGTGTCTACTGAAAATGCAAAAATTAGCTGAGCATTATGGCCAGTCTGGCCAAGATGGTGAATCCCCATCTCTACTAAAAATACAAAAATTAGCCAGGTGTGGTGGCACGCACCTGTAGTCCCAGCTACTTGGGAGGCTGAGGCAGGAGAATCGCTTGAACCTGGGAGAAGGAGGTTGCAGTAAGCCGAGATCATGCCACTGCACTCCAGTCTGGGCAACAGAGTGAGACTGTGTCTCAGAAAAAAAAAAAAAAAAAAAAAAAAAGAGTACGGGAGAGAAAAAAAAAGCCAAGAAGTTAGGAAATTCCTATGAAGGTCACAACCTAAGCCCTGTGGTGCATGGTAGGGTCAGGGGAAGGGTGTTAATCATAAGATTACAGAGAACTTCCCCTCTGCAATACCTTACCTCTATCTCAACAGAGCTACAGTATAAAAATTGGATTCCAACTGAGAGAGCTGAAAGACAGTCTCCATTTAAGAAAGAACTGTTAAGGAAACCCCAACACAAAAGAGAAGACATGAATAAAGACTGGAAGAATTGAAGCTGCAACACTGACAGCACACAATGGACATGGCCTAACTCCTAGGCAGATGAACCTCAAACTTTACACTGAAGGTGTATTCACCTCAGTTCCTATTATGGGATACATCATGTCCAGCTTTTTCTAACAAAAATTACAAGGCATGTTGAAAATAAAACAAAACATCTTCCAAAAAAACAAAGCAAGCATTGAAACCAGACCCAGATAAGGCAGAGGTTTTGGAATTATCAAGCTGTGACTTTAAAATAACTGTGATGACTGTGCTAAGGGTTTAATGTAAAAAGTGGACAACTTGCCACAAAATTGGCAACACCAGATGGGTGATATGACCATAGATATGGAAATTCTAAGAAAGAATCAAAAAGAAATGCTAGAAATCAAAGATATTGTATTAGACATAAAGAATGCCTTTAGTGGTCTCACCAGTAGACTAGGAAAATCAAGGAAAGAACCAGTAACCCTGAAGCTGAGTCAACAGAAACTTCACAACTGGAAATGAAAAGATAGGGGTTTAGGCCGGGCGCGGTGGCTCAAGCCTATAATCCCAGCACTTTGGGAGGCCGAGACGGGTGGATCACAAGGTCAGGAGATCGAGACCATCCTGGCTAACACAGTGAAACCCCGTCTCTACTAAAAAAATACAAAAAAATTAGCCGGGCGAGGTGGCGGCCGCCTGTAGTCCCAGCTACTCGGGAGGCTGAGGCAGGAGAATGGCGTGAACCCGGGAGGCGGAGCTTGCAGTGAGCTGAGATCTGGCCACAGCACTCCAGCCTGGGTGACAGAGCAAGACTCCATCTCAAAAAAAGAAAAGATAGGGGTTTAGAGTGAAACCAAATATCCAAGAACTCTGGGACGATTACAAGGTGTAATATATATGTAAAGAGAATACCAGAAGAGGAAGACAGAAATGATCAACAGAACTATTTTAAAATTCATCACTTAAAAATTTTCTAAATAAATGGCAGACCCAAACCACAAGTCCCAGAAGCTCCAGAAACTCAGAGAACACTAACGAAGATTAAGTATGAAAAAAACCTACCTCTAGGCATATTATATTCAAACAGCAGAAAACAAAAAACAAAGAGAGATTCTTAAAAGAAGCCAGAGGGGGAAACCACCTCACCTAAAAAGGAACAAGGAGAATAACGACAATGTATAATATTTTCCTTCAGCAATCATGCAAACAAAGAGTAAAATGTTTAAGTTGTTAAAACAAAAAACAAAACAAAAAACCCCACACAGCTAGAATTTTGTATCCAGTGAAATTATCCTTCAAAAGTAAGGGAAAAACAAAGACTCTCAGAGACAAAAACTGACTGAATTTACTACCAATAGACCTACATTTCAAGAAATGTTAAAAGAAGGTCTTCAGATGGAAGGAAAATGACATAAGTCAGAAATACCAAATCATGGCCGGGTATGATGGCTCACGCCTGTAATCTCAGCACTTTGGGACCCTGAGGTCAGGAGTTCGTGACTAGCCTGGCCAACATAGTGAAACCCTATCTCTACTAAAAATAAAATATTAGCCAGGAGTGATGGCACGCACTTGTAATCCTAGCTACTCAGGAGGCTGAAGCAGGAGAATTGCTTGAACCCAGGAGGCGGTGTTTGCAGTGAGCTGAGATAGCGCCATTGCACTCTAGCGTGGGTGACAAGAGCAAGACTCAGTCTCAAAAAAAAAAAAAAGAAATTACAAATCTTTGTAAAGAAGGGAAGAGAATGGAAAGTCATTTGTGGAGAAATAAAGATAAGATTTTTTTAAAAACCTAAAATATTATATTGAATTATTAATCAGGAATAAGCTAACTTTTCCTGTGTCTATTCAATGTTCTACTGACAAAAAGATTAGAAAAGAAGCATTGAAACCTCTTCAAGGAGAACTACAAACCACTGCTCAGTGAAATAAAAGATACCATGCTCACGGAGATTACCATGCTCACGGATAGGAGATTACCATGCTCAAGGATAGGAAGAATCAATATCGTGAAAATGGCCATACTGCCCAAGGTAATTTATAGATTCAACGCCATCCCCATCAAGCTACCAATGAGTTTCTTCACAGAATTGGAAAAAACGGCTTTAAAGTTCATATGGAACCAAAAAGAGCCCGCATTGCCAAGACAATCCTAAGTCAAAAGAACAAAGCTGGAGGCATCACGCTACCTGACTTCAAACTATACTACAAGGCTACAGTAACCAAAACAGCATGGTACTGGTACCAAAACAGAGATATAGACCAATGGAACAGAACAAAGTCCTCAGAAATAATACCACACATCTACAGTCATCTGATCTTTGATAAACCTGAGAAAAATAAGAAATGAGGAAAGGATTCCCTATTTAATAAATGGTGCTGGGAAAACTGGCTAGCCACAAGTAGAAAGCTGAAACTGGATCCTTTCCTTACCCCTTATACGAAAATTAATTCAAGATGGATTAGAGACTTAAATGTTAGACTTAATACCATGAAAACCTAGGTAATACCATTCAGGACATAGGCATGGGCAAGGACTTCATGTCTAAAACACAAAAAGCAACAGCAACAAAAGTCAAAATTGACAAATGGGATCTAATTAAACGAAAGAGCTTCTGCACAGCAAAAGAAACTACCATCAGAGTGAACAGGCAACCTACGGAATGGGAGAAAATTTTTGCAATCTACTCATCTGACAAAGGACTAATATCCAGAATCTACAAAGAACTCAAACAAATTTACAAGAAAAAAACAAACAACCCCATCAAAAAGTGGGCAAAGGATATGAACAGACATTTCTCAAAAGAAGACATTCTTACAGCCATCAGACACATGAAAAAATGCTCATCATCACTGGCCATCAGAGAAATGCAAATCAAAACCACAATGAGATACCATCTCACACCAGTTAGAATGGCAATCATTAAAAAGTCAGGAAACAACAGGTGCTGGAGAGGATGTGGAGAAATAGGAACACTTTCACACTGTTGGTGGGATTGTAAACTAGTTCAACCATTATGGAAAACAGTGTGGCGATTCCTCAAGGATCTAGAACTAGAAGTACCATATGACCCAGCCATCCCATCACTGGATATATACCCAAAGGATTATAAATCATGCTGCTATAAAGACACATGCACACGTATGTTTATTGCGGCACTATTCACAATAGCAAAGACTTGGAATCAACCCAAATGTCCATCAGTGACAGACTGGATTAAGAAAATGTGGCACATATACACCGTGGAATACTATGCAGCCATAAAAAAGGATGAGTTTGTGTCCTTTGTAGGGACATGGATGCAGCTGGAAACCATCATTCTCAGCCAACTATAGCAAGAAAAGAAAACCAAACACCGCATGTTCTCACTCATAGGTGGGAACTGAACAATGAGATCACTTGGACTCAGGAAGGGAAACATCACACACCGGGGCCTATCACGGGGAGGGGCGAGGGGGGAGAGATTGCATTGGGAGTTATACCTCATGTAAATGACGAGTTGATGGGTGCTGATGAGTTGATGGGTGCAGCACACCAACATGGCACAAGTATACATATGTAACAAACATGCACGTTATGCACATATACCCTAGAACTTAAAGTATAATTAAAAAAAAAAAAAAAGAAAATGTCTCTATTTGCAAAGTTTGTAAGGTTCTACTTGTTTTTTACAAAGTATTTTTTTTTTTTTTTTTACAGATAGGTTCTTGCTTTAAAAAAGATAGCCTCAAACTCCTGGGCTCAAGCAATCTTCCCACCTCGGCCTCCCAAGTAGCTGGGACTACAGGTGTGTGCCACCATGCCTGGCTAATTTTATTTCTTGTAGAGACAGGGTCTCACTATGTTGCCTAGGCTTGTTTTGTACTCCTGGTCTCAAGTGATTCTCCCTCCTCAGCCTCTAAAAGTGCTGGGATTATTGGAGTGAGCCACCATGGCTGGCTTGTTTATGCAGTAATTCTAAGCCATATACAATACAGCCACAAGAACGAATGAGTGAATCCACCAAGGTCACAAGATGAAGGCTAAGACATAAGAAACAATTAGTCAGGCACGGTGGCTCATGCCTGTAATCCCAGCACTTTGGGAGGCCAATGTGGGCAGATCACCTGCCGTCGGGAGTCTGAGACCAGCCTTACCAACATGGAGAAACTCCATCTCTACTAAAAATATAACATTAGCAGGGCTTGACGGTGTGTGTGCCTGTAATTCCAGCTACTAGGGAGGCTGAGGCAAAAGAATTGCTTGAACTTGGGAGGCAGAGGTTGCAGTTAGCTGAGATCAAGCATTTCACTCCTGCTCAGGCAACAAGAGTGACACTCTGTCTCAAAACACACACACACACACACACAAATTCTGTTTTCTTATATCAGCAACAAACATTTTAAAATAAAGTTTAAACAAAAGCAATTCCATATATAATAGCCTCAAAACATAAAATATTTAGGAATAAATCTTACAACAGATGTGCAAGACCAATATATGGCCAACTGAGGCACATAACTGAAAGAAGACCTACATAAATATGAAGACAGATAAAACAGTCAGGGCACAGTGTTTCACAGCCATAATCCAAACACTCTGGGAGACTGAGGATGGAGGGTTGAACCCAGGAGTTCAAGACTAGCCTGGGCAACATGGCCAAACCCCCTATCTACTAAAGATACAGAAAATTAGCCAGGTTTAGTGGCAAGCGCCTGTACTCCCAGCTATTCAGAAGGCTGAGGTGGGAGGATGGTTTGAGCCTGGGAGGCAGAAGTTGCAGTGAGACAAGCTCTCACTGCTGTACTCCAGCCTGGGTGATAGAACCAGACCCTGTCCCAAAAAGAAAAGAAAAAAAGATAAAATATATTTATGAATCTGAAGATTGAACATTGTTACATTTCAATTATTCCCAAATTTGTCCAAGCATAGTAAGAGCAGACTTTGAAACATAAACTTAAGAATATCCAAAGCCTTCTAGATAAGAAGAGTCGAATTGGGAGGCCAAGGCGGGAGGATCACCTGAGCTCAGCAGTTCAAGACCAGCCTGAACAAAATAATGAGACCCCCACCTCTACAAAAAAAAAATTTAAACTAGTAGGGCAGGGTGGTACATGCCGGTAGTCCCAGCTACTCAGATGGGTGAGGTGGAAGGATCACTTAAGCTCAGCAGGTCAAGGCTGCAGTGAGCTGTGATCACGCCACTGTACTCCAGCCTGTGAAACAGAGGGAGACCCTCTCTCAAAACATAAAAAGAACAGAGTTGTAGAGGACATACACAACTTGGGTTTAGAACTTAGGAGTTAGCCGTTAGCTAGATAATGTGGTATTGGCACAGGAAGTCACTGATGAGCTTTAACGTGCCATAAGAATCACCTCGAGTTCTTGTCAAACACAAACTGCTGCACCCTGCCCCTAGAGTCTCTCAATTAGTAAGTCTGAAGAGGAGGCAGATAATCTGCTTTTCTAAAAGATTCCAGGTGATGATATGAGGTTAGATAACTAGATCATTGAACCAGAACAGAGATGAGAAATAGACACAAGTTTACACATCAATATGGCTTTTGATAAAAGTGCTGAACAAATCCAGTAGGGAAAAGAAGTTGGGTTTTATTTTGAGGTTTGTTTGTTTGTTTGTTTTATGTAGAGACAGGGTCTCACTATGTCACCCAGGATGGTCTCAAACTCTACTAGGATTACAGACGGGAGTCACTGTGCTGGCCAAAAACCTTTTTTAAATGGTACTAGAATAACTGGATATCCACAGAGGAAGAAATGAGTCCTGACACCTACTCACCCCACATCTTAAAAATTAACTCAAAATGGATATAGAACTAAACAGAAAAACAAACATTACACAATATCATGAAAATATAGGCAAAAATCTTTGCCACTTTGGGATAGGCATAGATTTGTTAAAATGGACACAAAACCTACAAATCATAAAATGGAAATTTATAAACTGAAATGTATCAAGTTAAAAATGTTTGCTCCTTGTGAAACATTGTTAGTCAAGTGAATAAATAAGCTACACTCTGGGACTCTGTAGTCCCAGCTGCTTGGGAGGCTGAGGCACGAAAATTCCTTGAATCCCAGAGGTGGAGGTTGCAGTGAGCTTAGATCCCTCCACTGTACTCTAGCCTGGGTGACAGAGTGACACTCTGTCTCCAAAAAAAAAAAAAAAACAACAAAAAAAAAAACAGAACTTGTGTCCAAAATAAAGAACTTTTACATTTGAAATATAAGATATTAATGTGATTTTAACAAATACTCCAAAACATGTAGATGCCCAGGAAGTGCATGTAAGTGCAGTGAGTGCTCAAGATCATTAGTCACTATGGAAAGGAAAATTAAACCACAATAAGCGGCCAGGCGCAGTGGCTCACACCTGCAATCCTAGCACTTTGGGAGCCTGAGATGGGCAGTCATAATGTCAGGATATCAAGACCATCCTGGCCAACATGGTGAAACCCCATCTCTACTAAAAATACAAAAATCAGCTGGGTGTGGTGGCCTGTGCCTGTAATCCCAGCTATTTGGGAGGCTGAGGCATGAGAATCGCTTGAACCCAGGAGGCGGAGGTTGCAGTGAGCCAAGATCATGCTGCTGCACTCCAGCCTGGTGACAGAGCGAGACTCCATCTCAAAAACAAACAAACAAAAATCCCACAGTAAGCTACTACCAGCTATGAATTATAAGAACTAAAACTAAAAGGACTATGATAACAAGTATTGGAGAGGATATGGGGGAGGAGGTGAATTTTCATATTGGTAGTGGAAATGTAAAAGGGAATAACTACTCTGGAAAACCCCTGGAAGTTTACAAAAAAGTTAACCACACCCTTATTACTTCTCAGTTCCACTCCTAGGAACACAAAATCTATGTCCATCTATAAATATGTAAGCAAATTTTCATACCAGCTACACTCATTATAGCCCTAAACTAGAAAGAAACAACCCAGAAGGCCATCAGTAGTTAAATGGATACAGGGATGGTGCTATACCCACACAACAGAACACTTCTTAGCAAAAACAAAATGAACTACTGATACTTGCAACAATACACATGCATCTCAAAATCATTACACTGACTACTGGCAGAAAAACAACAGAGTACATACTGTACAATTCCATATTTATAAAAATCTACAAAAGGGGCCAGGCACAGTGGCTCACATCTGTAATCCCAGAACTCTCGGAGGCCAAGGCAGGTGGATCACTTGAGGTCAGGAGTTTGAGATCAGCCTGGGAAATATGGGGAAACCCTGTCTCTACCAAAAATACAAAAAATTAGCTGGGTATGGTGATGTGGGCCTGTAGTCCTAGCTACTTGGGAGTCTCAGGCAGGAGGATTGCTTCAGCCCAGGAGATGGAGGTTGCAGTCAGCCAAGATCATGCCACTCCTCTCCAGCCTGGGCAACACAGCAAGACTATGTCTCAAAAAAAAAAAAAAAAAAATGCATGCCTGTAATCCCAGCATTTTAGGAGGCCTCAAGTGGATCACCTGAGGTCAGGAGTTTGAGACAAGCCTAAAAATACAAAAATTAGCTGGGTGTGGTAGCATATGCCTGTAATCCCAGCTACTCAGGAAGCTGAATCAGGAGAATTGCTTGAACCCAGCAGGGCAGAGGTTGCAGTGAACCCAGATCATGCCACTGCACTCCAGCCTGGGTGACAGAACAAGACTCCATCTCAAAAAATACAAAAAGAACAGAGGCAAAACCAACAAGTGAACCACATGGCATGTCAGAAGACAGAAAGGACTAAAGGAGAAAATGCAGCTGGAAAGGAGCCTATGGAAGGCTAGTATGAGGGGGAATGGCTCACTGCAAAAGAGCCACATTTAGGAAAAGACCTGAAGGCAGTATAAGGAAGGGAGCATGTACTGCCAGGTCCCATCGTAACTCTATGTTTCATATTTTAAGGAACTGACAGGCTGGTTTTCTTACTTGCCTATTTTACATTCCCATTAGAAGCATGTGAGTATTCCAATTACTCCCAGTACTCAGAACGATTTGTTCTACTTCTGTTATTGTAGCCATCTGGGTGGGTAGGAAGTAGTATCTAATCCTGGTTTTGAATTGCATTTTCCTAATGACAAATGTTGAGCATGTTTTCATGTGCTTCTTGGCCTATTGCCTATCTTCTTTGGAGAAATGTCTATTCAAATCCTTTGTCAATTTTTCACTGAACTGTCTTCACTGAGTTTTAAGAGTTCATTATGTATTCTGAATACTAGACCCATAGATATGTGATTTGTGCATAATTTCTCCCATTCTGTGCATGGTTAACCTTGCTTCTTTTGATGCAGTTTTTAATTTTGATGAGGTCCAACTTATAGATTATGTCTCTCCTTACCTCTGCTTGTGCTGTGAAACCATTTGAGAAGATTTATTCCTCTATTTCCTTGTAAAAGTTATTTATCTTTACTTCTTACAATTAGGTCTTTAACTCATTTTGAATCAATGTTTACATATGGTGTAAGGAAAAAGACTAACTTCATTCTTTTGCATGGAGATATCCTTTTCTTCCATGATCATTTTTTGAAATGACTATTCTTTCCTCCATTGACCTGACTTGGCTCCCTTGTCAATAAACAATGAACCATACATGTTGGACTCTTGATTCTACTTCATGAATAAGTGTGGGTCCATCCTTATGTCAGTATCACAATCTTGATAACTGCAGCTTTCTAGCAAGTTTTGATTTTGGAAAACATGAACCATCCTATTTTCTAGGGTTTTTTTTTAAACCACTTTATTGTACTATGACTGACATACAAAAACACATATATATTGGATGTATACAACTTGATGACTTTGGATGCACCCCTAAAACTATCAACACAGTCCAGGCAATGAACAAATGTATCACCTGCAAAAGCTTCCTCCTGCTATCTTTGTGTATGTGTATTTTGACAGCACATAAGTTCCACCCTCTTATGAAACTTTTAACTATGGTATTACAACAATAGGTACTCTGTTGTACAGTAGATCTCTAGGAGTTTATCATCTTGTATAATAAAAACTTTATACCCCGTGACTAATAACTCTGTCTAGGAAAACTGGGAGATATTAGCCAGCAAACTTTCTAATTTTTTTTCTTTTTTGTTTACTTATTTTGGCAATTCTGACTCCATTGCATATCTGTATATATTTTAGGATCCACATGTCAATTTCTGCCATAAAGCCAGCCGAAACTGATAGGGTCACAATGACTCTACATCAATTCCAAAGATAGGACTACCTTGACGATATTAAGTGTTCTGATCCATAAATCTGGGATGTCTTTCAATTTATTTAAATGAAATATAATTTCATTCATGATATTTTCCAGTTTTCTCTGTACAAATGTTACACTTTTGTTAAATTCATTGATATATATACATGTGTGTGCATATATATGTGTGTGTATATATATATATATATTTTTGAGATGGAATCTCACTGTCATGCAGGCTGGAGTGCAGTGGTGCAATCTTGGCTCACTGCAACCTCTGACTCCTGGGTTCAAGCAATTCTCCAGCCTCATCCTCCTGAGTAGCTGAGACCACAGGCATGCACCACCACATCCAGCCCAATTTTTGAATTTTTAGTAGAGACCAGGTTTCATCATGTTGGCCAGGGTGGTATCGAACTCCTGACCTCAGGTGATCTGCCCACACTGGCCTCCTAAAGTGCTGGGAGCAGGGATTACAGGAGTGATTCACTGTGCAGAGCCTCATTCCTATATATTTTTATTGATACTATTATAAATGGATTTTCTTAACTTTGATTTTGGAATAATTGCATACATACATAAATACAATTTTTTTACAATCATTAATTCTTCTATATTGGTAAACAAATTTATTAGCCCTAATACTGTGTGTGTGTGTGTGTGTTCCTTGGCAGTGGTGCAGTCCCAGCTCACTGCAACTTCTACCTCCCGGGTTCAAGTGCTCACCCTCTTGGGTAGCTGGGACCACAGGTGCATGCCACTACACCCAGCTAAGTTTTGTATTTTTGGTAGAGACAAGGTTTCGCCATGTTGCTCAGGCTGGTCTCCAACTCCTGGCCTCAAGTGATCCACCCACCTCGGCCTCTCAAAGTGCTGGGATTACAGGCATGAGCCACAATGCCCAGCCTTTTTTTTTTTTTTTAATCTAAGATAGTGTCTCAAACCATTGCCCAGGCTGGAGCACAGTGGCACAATCACAGCTCATCGCAGCCCTGACTACACAGGCTCAAGTCATCCTTTTACCTCCTCATTAGTAGCTGGGACCACAGACTCATGCCAACACTCCCAGCTACACTTTTTTCTTTTTTGGTAGAGAGTGGGCCTCACTATGTTGCCCAGGCTGGTCTTGAATTCCTAGGCTCAAGTCATCCTACCTCAGCTTCCAAAATTACTAAGATTAAAATCATGAGCCGCTACGCTTGGCCCCAGGTATTTTCTATAGTCAAGATACTATCATTGCCTAACAGAGGTACTGTTTGTTCTTTCTTTCCAATCTTCATGCCTTTTATTTCATTTTCTTGCTTAATTGCCTAGGAACAACCTCCACTACAAAGCTAAATAGAGATGTAAAGAGTGGACATCTTGTTTCTCATCTTTGGAGAAAAGATGTTAGCCTTTTCCCATTAGCTGTGTAAGCTCTGGGCTTTTGTAGATGGGCTGAAGGTTTGTAGCAGATTAAGAAAACTGCTTTCTATTCCTATTTTATTGTTTTCATCCTGCTGCATTTTCAGGAAATGTCTGTTCTGCATCTATTAGAATGATCATGAAGTAGTCGTCCTTTATTATAGGAACAGAATATGCTCCCTTAATTGATTTTCCTTTATTGAGCTAACCTGGCACTCTTGAGATAGATCCCACTTGGTTACATTGTATACTCCCTTTTATATGTTGCTGCATTTGGTTTTCTAGTTGTTTCCACACCTATGTGCACAAGAAACATTCGTTTATATGTTTTTGAGTTTGTCTCATTTTGCTATCATTGAAATACTGCTCTTGAAGAGTACCTTCAGAAATGTTCCCTCATTGGTTACTTTTGGAAAACTTTGTGAACCACTGGTGTCAATTCTTAGACAAATGTTTGGTAGACTCAACCATGAAAACCACCTAAGCCCAACCTTTTGTTTTGTTTTGTTTTGTTTGAAACAGGTTCTTGCTGTCACCCAGGCTAGAGAGCAGTGGTGTGATCATAGTTCACTGCACAATACCATGCCTGGAAAATTTTCTAAAAATTTTTTGTAGAGAAGGGTCTTGCTATATTGCTCAGGCTGGTCTTGAACTCCTGATCTCAGGCAATCCTCCTGCCTTGGTCTCCCAAAGCACTGAGATTACAGGCAAGAGCCACTGCACCTGGCCTCCACCTATTTTTATAGGAAGTTTTTGGGTTATTGATTTTATCTCTTTATGAGTAAAGAGAGGAGAGGTGAGTAAGTGGGGGGAGACAGAAAGAGAGAGAGAGAGAGAAAGGAAGAGAGATTTTTTTTCTTTATTTCTTTATTTTTTTCATTGGGGGATGTGTTGCGGGATGGAGAATTGCTCTGTTGCCCAGGCTAGAGTGCAGTGGTGCAATCTCAGCTCACTGAAACCTCCACCTCCCAGTTCAAGTGATTGTCTTCCTCAGTCTCCTGACTAGCTGGGACTACAGGTGCACACCATCATGCCTGGCTAATTTTTGTATTTTTAGTAGACACAGGGTTTCATCATGTTGATCAGGCTGATCTCAAACTCCTGACCTTGTGATCCACCTGCCTCAGCCTCCCAAAGTGCAGGGATTACAGGCGTGAGCCACTGCACCTAGCCAAGATTTTTTTCTTTTTCAGATTTTCTATTTCTTCTTAAGTAAAATTTGGTAGTTTGTATTTCTGTTTGAAGTTCAACATTCGTCTAAGTTTTCTAATTTGTCCGCATTCAGTTATTCTTAACTTTTCCTTATAATTCTTTTTATTTCTATAAGTTCAATAGATATGTTCCTCTTTCATTCATGATTTTACTAATTTCAATCTTCTTTTTTTATTTTGGTTAGTATATCTAAAAGTTTATCAATTTTCTGTATTTTGGCTTGTTGAATTTTTATATTCTCCTTTTATATTCTATTTCATTTATCTCTATTCTAATGTTTATCATTTCCTTAGTTCTAGTGATTTTAGGTTTAATTTGCTCTTTCCTTGTTTTTAAGAAAGTTGGGTTTTAGAAAGTTAGGTTACTGATTTGAGATCTTTACTCTTTCTCAGTGTGGGCATTTATGGCTATAAATTCTGTCTTAGCACTGTTTTAGCTATATGCCATAAATTTTAGTATGCTTTGTTTGTTTATCCCATATAAAGTATTCTCTAATTTTCCTTTTTTTCTCTGTCCCTCTGAATGTTTAGGCTTGTGTTGTTTACCTTCCACCTATTAAAAAAATTCCCAAATATCTCTCTGTTACTTTTTTTTTCTTTTTCTTTTTCTTTTTTTTTTTTTTGAGATGGAGTTCCATTCTTCTTACCCAGGCTGGAGTGCAATGGCATGATCTCAGCTCACTACAACCTCCGTCTCCCAGGTTCAAGTGATTCTCCTTCCTCAGCCTCCCAAGTAGCTGGGATTACAGGCATGTGCCACCATGCCTGGCTAATTTTTTTTGTATTTTTAATAGAGACGGGGTTTTACTATGTTCGCCAGGCTGGTCTCAAACTCCTGACCTCAGGTGATCTGCCAGGCTCAGCCTTTCAAAGTGCTGGGATTACAGGCCTGAGCCACCATGCCCTGCCACTGTTACTGTTTTTGAGGATGAGAAAAATTCCCGCTTTTTTTTTAATTTCATGCAACATTTTACAGGAACAGTTTTTGAAGTTGAGACAAATTGTGATTTACAGAAAATTCAAGGGGAAAACTGAGAGACATGAGGTAATCCCGGGGATGAACAACAGCTTTTAATATTTCTACTTATTCAAAATTTTTTCTGGTGAGTTTGTTTTTTTAAATTATAGTAGGGACACTTAAGATGGTATCTAACCACTTACATTTTTAAGTATACAACACTTAATTTTTTGACTATTGGTAAAATGTGGTACAGCAGGTCTCAAGAGCTTATTTATCTTGATTAAAGAAACCTTGTGCCCATTGAATAGTGTCTCCCCATCTCCTGTACACCCAGCCACTTGCAATCACCACTGTACTTTCTGTCTATGAATCTGACTGCTCTAGCCACCTCTATACATGCAATCATATAGTACAGTATGGCTGACATTCTGCTATTTTCTATAGGTCTTACATCTCCTTTATTCCTCTATTCTTCTATTACTGCATAATTTGCTATTAAATAGATATTTTCTAGGATAGCTTATTAATTCCCTTGTTGTTTTTTAATGCAATATATATTTTTTCAGTTATTTTCTTACTGAATTCCCTGGGAATTAAGTAACATCATAATTTGTAACAACTTTAAACTGGATTAATATCAGTTCAATTACATCACTACACAAAACTGTGCTCTATACCTCCATTCACCTCTTAACCATGATAATTTGAATACAACAAAACAAGATAATAGGGCACACTAAAATCACAAACTTACAAATAATACCCAGAACTACAACACCTTGCCCAAGGTTGAGAAAAACTAATCTGAGATATAAATGTCCAAAAAAGAGATGCAAGTTCAAACCCCATCCAAGAGAGTATAAGAAAAAATAAAATAGTGAATGACAGACATAGAGACAATTCAAATACACATCAAACAAATGCCTCAATACGGAAAAAAAGTATTCCACACTACTTAAAAATATGCTACAAAACAATAAAATACTTTGAGATGTGATAGAACAGAATTCAGAATTACAAAAACTAAAAACTGAAGTGTTAGACTTGAAGACTACAATGAAAATGAAAACATTAATTTCAGAATAACAAAGTCAAAAGGAAAACAAAGTCAAAAAGAATTCAGGAGTATTTTTAAAAACAAAAGGAAAGAAATATGCCAAAAGGACATGAAAGTCAATAACTGATCCATTTTATTGGTTTAATCTGGATTTTGCATATGTCTAAACTTTAATTAAAAGGTTTATATCTTTTAAAAATTAATAAAAGTTCTACATCATCAGTTAATGTCAACTAATTACATTTCACAGACAATCCTAATTCTTAACAATGAAACAAAAAAATCATATAGGACTTGATTCTTCCTAACATATTGACTTCTTAGCCTATAAATCACCCCTCACTAAGTCTGCTCTGCTCTAACAGCTGCTCCTCAAACACACAAAACCTATTCTCCATTTAGAGCCCATGCACGTGTTGTTCACTCTTGTTGGAATGCCCTTCCCCAAACAGTCCAATGACCTAAGGCCTCTATATCTCTGGACAAATGTTATCTACAGAGAAAAGAATCCCTGAACACCCTCCATGTGTGAAGGTGCCTATTCTTATTTACTGACCTTTGTATTTCATGTCTGATGTGATTTATCTGTTTGTTTTCATGTGAATTTTATGTCTTCCTTAACATACTCAAATCTCATAATGACAGAAACATTACTCAGTATTACCACACTGACTGTGTCAAGCATGGTCCCAGGCAGAGAGTATTCAAGTATTTGCCATATATACAAACAAACGTATTTTAGGGAATTGGGCCATATATATGAATCTATGTGCAATTGTGGATTGCAATATGTGGATTTTAATCCAAAATCCATATAAAATGATGGCATCCTGGAAGGACAGTGCTTGTCCCTCAACTGGGAGGGAAAGAGAAGAAAAATAACATGGTGAGTAGGTACTGAAGGAAACACACAGTTCACTGGCTGTCTCACACTGAAATACCCATTTCTTCTCCACATCACAAGCCTCCTCACTGAGAAAGGAATTTTATGACTCATGAAAGTGTTTAATGGTGCTGCCATTCCTGACTCAACAAAGCTCAAATCGCTTCAATAAACACAAGGGAAACAAATTTAAGCCAGGCCTGGTGGCTCACGCCTGTGAGCCAGCACTCTGGGAGGCTGAGGTGGGTGGACTGCTTGAGCCTAGGAATTTTGAGACCAACCTGGGCAACATAATGAGACCCCCATCTCTAAACAAAAGAAAGAAAGAAAGAAGAGAAAGAGTGAGAGAAGAAGGAAGGAAGGAAGGAAGGAAGGAAGGAAGGAAGGAAGGAAGGACGGAAGGAAGGCAGGCTAGTTTCTTGAAAGGCAGCCCTGAAAATCACAATGGAAAAAGCACACATCCTACAGATGATAAACACATCCAGTGAGACCAAGTTACCATAGTTCTTCACCATCACCTCCTGGTACAAGGTCTTCTGAAACAGGTCAAGGTATTCCCAGTCCTGATGGGAGAAGTCTAGGGCCACATCCCTGAACATTAGGAATTCCTGAAACAGCAAACCCACATATTACTGGGGAAATTAAAGAAAAGACTTAGAAAATGAAAGACTGCATTGCAGCAGAAGGGCAATATAACCAGTGCATAGACTAGAAATCTGTGCTATCAGGGGAGGGGAATTCAGCAGAATGTCTACGTATTTTTGAAGAAGACTACAACACAGAAAAAAAACTTTCTGCCTGCTTTGGGACACTTCTTAAATATCTGACCCTTTTGAAAATGACAAAATTAATAAAGTTCTTCTGTTAAACCCTTATTACATATGTAATAACCAAGAGGTATCTGCCTCATAAATTCTCAATGAATGTGTGCTAATTGAGAATATTTTCACTTGGAAGGAATTTAAAAATTTAATCATGAGACATTTTATCTAAAATATGGTATACGGTCTCAATTTTAGAAAACTATTCATAAGGCCGGGTGCGGTGGCTCAAGCCTGTAATCCCAGCACTTTGGGAGGGCGAGGTGGGCGGATCACGAGGTCAGAAGATCGAGACCATCCTGGCTAACATGGTGAAACCCCGTCTCTACTAAAAAAATACAAAAAACTAGCTGGG
>NW_022329531.1:5974-10564 GCF_002776525.5 Piliocolobus tephrosceles | reverse complement strand
AAAAAAAAAAAAAAAAAAAAAAGAAAAGAAAAAGAAAACTATTCATAAAATTAATAATGTCTTTAAGCATCACGTACTTCATTATGTCAAATCTCACCATAAGCATTTTTCTTTCTTTTGACAAAACAAAAGGATTCTTGGGCACATAACATCATTATTTTACGGTATTATTTTTCAGGGTTTTCTATCCAAATCCATGACCTCTGTGTTTATAAGTTTCAATCCAACAGACTAATTCACACAAAGCTTGTGATTTTACCCTACACGAAGGTTTAGATCCTTCAATACCATTTTTCACTTTACCTAGCTGAAAAACTCAGGCATCTGGAAAATTTCAAAGACTTCTCATGAATGGTCAAATGGAACCACTGCCTTGGCCTCAACAAATGACAAAACTGACCTGAAATGTCTATATCTGTACATCAAAGAACTTGACTGCTTTCTCACATATCACTGCCCAAAATAGAAAAATGGGCACCTAGAGGACATTGAGTAATTTGGTCAATAATGACAGGAGTGCTAGTGAATTTACAGTGGCCCACAGAGGGAGGATGCCAGGTGAAATGGCACACATTTGACAGGAAGAGCAAGAACTGAGGAACTGGTTAACTGAGCACTCTCTCATGGTAAATATCTTTAGGGAAGATGATGACCAAACTTACATGGCCTAAACAATAACATATACACATCAACATGAAGAGAAGTATTGACTTACACAGGTCATTGTTTTAGACAAGCAAGAGCCAATCAGTGCTCAGGATTTCTCTACCAGAGAAGTAGATTTGGGAGGACCCAGACCTGAAAGAAGAAAAGATCTTGAGATCTTTAGTGCTCCCCACAGGACTTCAGTGTCCCCCAAAGGACTCAGGGTAACAGTATTATCCTGCGCTGCCATTCTAGGTTCCAAACCACCTCCCATCACATACAATTTGGGAAGTTTAGAATTCTGGAATAGCTAATTTCTTCCCCAGATTCCCAGATTTCTCACCTATACAGAGTCACAGAACAGAAACATGTCATCACTGAAGCCAGACCCAGAGAATTCAGTAGGAAATGTTCTGGCCAATGCACTATTCTGGTGAGGCAGATGTGGACCTAAGACGAGGGAGCTGTGTACTGCACTGAGCAGATGCATCTATTTCCCTTCCCATCTTCTAGGCCAAAGACAGAGCACATGATCCACACCAGAATCTCCTTTTAGTCTTGAGACTGGGCAAAATTGGTCAAGATAGAGGAGTTCGATGGCAAGTGCTCAGTATTGTGACCCTAGCAAAGATTCCTATTTTTTTCCAATACAATTTTATTTCAGATCTTGACAGAAGGGTTTATTTTGTTTCTAAACCTGGCAGGTTGGTCAGGATATCCTCCAGATGGCTGCGAATTTCCTCATGCAAATTCCTAGGTAAATATAGAATAGACTATCACTGTCCTAGAATGCAAAGGAGTCATTAAATGTGAAGTTCATAAAAGTATTTAAGGACATGGACAATATTCTAAACTAATGCCAATAGAAAAAAATCAGACTGACTGATACACTTATTTTTGTAAGATATATAACTACACATTCATACAGAGAGAAGAATGACAAATAGATAATCATCAAACAGGAGACAGAAAAAGTCTGGAAATTATATGACCGTGTCATAACAGTGTTTACAGTTTACAGTTTTTGTTTGGTTTTAATTTTGCTTATTATACATCTATCACTGTCAGCCAGGCACAGTGGCTCCTACCTGTAATCCCAGCACTTTGAGAGCCCAAAGTAGGAAGATTGCTTGAATCAAGGATTTTGAGACCATCCTGAGCAACATAGTGACATCCTATCTCTAAATTTAAAAAAATTGAAATAACTAAATAAATTGCTGTATATTTAGTTTTCAGTCAATACATGAAACAAATGAAACAACTAAGTAAAGCTAAAGGAGAAGTAAAATAAGCCTCTGCTTAGCAACTTCTCCATAATCAGAGGTTAATAATCAGCATTTCTTAGATTTTAAATTGGATGTTGGTTTTTCCTTATTAACATTTCCTTCATAACTTTGTAACCATGGACATAGTAACTTGAAATATGTATATTTGTTTGAAGTTACTTCAGGTGTTTCTTTCAAAATTTAAGGTGAAGATTTCAAAAAAACTCTTTTTACTCTAAATTTAAACTCATTTTACTGAATGGCTTATCTTCTGTGGGTTCCTTTGGATCCCAAAACCTCAACTCATTTTATCACTTGTTCTCGGGGTGCTGGAACTGTGTCTCCAACAGTATGGGGAATTGGCCCTGAGTCATCTCCTCTATGAATTGATGATGGTCTCAATATAGTTTTATTTCAGATCTTGACAGAAGGGTTTATTTTGTTTCTAAACCTGACAGGTTGGTCAGGATTTCCTCCAGACAGCAGCTGAATTTCCCTCTGCAATTAATTTTGTTTTCCATCCAATATCATTAGAGTGACAACTACAAGGTATAAAAGATAGACTATAAAATCTGTTTATCACCATGCAGATCCCATAGACTCAGTAAAATTTGTGCACAGCCTCACTATCGCTATAGTTAGACTGATGTCTGTTTTATGTGACATCACCAGGTAGGTCACCTAAACCTCTTCAAGTAGGTTCTATCACACATTGCCTTAAACTTACTCCTATTTAGACGTGACCTTCCTTGATAGATTATGAATATTTTAAAGGAAGCAACTCTTCTCTTCTGTGATCATCCCACCCTCAATACTACAACTTGCAGGTATGGCAGAGCAGAAGCACTTAATAGAAGTCTGATTCTTTCTTTTTTTCTGAGAGATGGGGTCTCACTATGTTACACAGGTTAGTCTTAAATTCCTGGGCTCAAGGGATCCTTCCACATAGGCCTCCCAAAGTGCTAGGATTACAGGCATGAGACACCATGCCCAGCCCCACAAAACAAAACTTGCTTCTAGGAACTTTTTTATTTTTTTTTATTTATTTTTTTATTTTTCATTTTTTTTATTTTTTTGAGATGGAGTCTCGCTCTGTCGCCCAGGCTGGAGTGCAGTGGCCAGATCTCAGCTCACTGCAAGCTCCGCCTCCCGGGTTTACACCTTTCTCTTGCCTCAGCCTCCCGAGTAGCTGGGACTACAGGCGCCTGCCACCACACCTGGCTAGTTTTTTGTATTTTTTAGTAGAGATAGGGTTTCACTGTGTTAGCCAGGATGGTCTCCATCTCCTGACCTCATGATCCACCCATCTCGGCCTCCCAAAGTGCTGGGATTACAGGCTTGAGCCACCGTGCCCGGCCTTATTTTGTTTTTAGACGCGTCTCGCTCTTACCCCCATGGTAGGGTGCAGTGACACAATCTCAGCTCACTGCAAGCTCCATCTCCTGGGTTCAAGCAATTCTCTGCCTCAGTCTCCCGGGTAGCTGTGATTACAGGCATGTGCCACCACCCCCGGCTAATTTTGTATTTTTAGTAGAGATGGGGTTTCTCCATGTTGGTCAGGCTGATCTCGAACTCTGGACCTCAGGTGGTCCACCTACCTCGGCCTCCTAAAGGTCTGGGAATACAGGTGTGAGGCACTGCGCCCAACCTTATGCCATTACTAATAAGATTGATGTTAAATTATATAATCGATGAAAAATACTATCAAGGATGAATTACTCAGTAAAGAAGACAGGCTTAGGCCAGGTGTGGTGGTTCAGGTTTTTAATCCCAACACTTTGGAAGGCTGAGGCAGGAGGATTGCTTGAACCCAGGGGGTTGAGGCTGCCGAAAGCAGTGTTCACACCACTGTACTGCAGCCTAGGCAACAGAGCAAGACCTTGTCTCTTAAAAAAAAAAAAAAAAAAAAAAAAGGTATAAATATCTATGCATGAATTAAGTGGTATCCTGGTAAAATTAAGGAAACAGGCTGTCTTGTCAGCCTCTAAGGAAGTGATACTGAGCTCTACATTGTGAGATGTTAACAGCTTGGTGCCTCTGTTTCCCCATCTCACTACACATCAGTTCTGAAGATTAATCAAGATAATCCATAGAAACAAGTACATGACAGCTAGCATAATAATGTCTCATCACTGAAGATAAAATGTCCACCTGTCCATTAATCTACCATTATAAAAGGAACTTAATTCTGTTGTTTCTTGTTTTACTTACAGTTTGCGCTTTGTAGGTTTCTCTTTCTTACAATTCCAATTTTACAAATTTCAAGGCTCACCTAAGAGAAAATATTGATCTTCCAAAAAAAAAAAAAAAAAAACTTTAGCTTTAAAAACAACAGCAAAAAAGATTTTCAGATAGGTAAGGAGAAAATGCCCCTTTCTTTACTCCCTGGATGTTACAGAAAACAAGGAAAACCCCCTACAGCCTCATATACATGTTCAATGCACAGGATCCAATACAGTGCTAAATTAATGATAGTGAACCTTATTTTCCTGCAAAAATGGGCATTTATGTAAATACTTGTAAATATTACAATACCTATGTTTTACAGTATTTAAGCTATCTTTGGAAGTATTATTCATACTTGCAAGACACCTGGAAATCATACATTACTGCTCTCTTTCTCTGAAGTAATCTTGCATCTCTAAATTATTCTTTTTTTTTTTTTTTTTTTTTTTTTTTT
>NW_022329531.1:0-5874 GCF_002776525.5 Piliocolobus tephrosceles | reverse complement strand
CTTTTTTTTTTTTTTTTTTTTTTTTTTTGAGACAGGGTCTCACTTTGTGGCCGAAGCTGGAGTGCAGTGGCGCAAATACAGTTTACTGCAGCCTGTGCCTCCTCCTGGGCTCAAGCGATCCGCCGACCTCAGCCCCCCAAGTTGCTGGGACTATAGGCAAGCACTCCCACACCCAGCTAATTTTTGTATTTTTTATAGAGACGGGGTTTCGCCATGTTTCCCAGGCCGGTCTCAATCTCCTGGGCTCAAGCTATCCACTCACCTCAGCCTCCCAAAGAGCTGGGATTTTACAGACATGAGCCCAGCATAAAATATTAACTCTGGGAGGATATCTTACTTTCTAATTTGTGCCCTCTTGAGTGTTAGATGACATTTTCAATATCTAAAAGGTGTAAATACGTGACTGTTTTTCACCTCAGGTGGTCCCTGGTACTTCCCTCTCCTCCTAAGATGCACAGATATATGGAAACCCATGTCAAAAGACACAGTTACAATAAATTGACCTATAGATCTCATGAGCTTTTATTTGGGATTCACAAATGAGGCAGTCTCCATTGTAAAAAACAGAATGAGAGCCCTTCTGCAACACAGTGGATTTTTTGTAAGATACAAACAAATAACAGAACTAGAGAAAAAAGAACTGAGGCCTGGTGACACATGTCTGTAGTCCCAGCTGCAAGGGAGGCTGAGGTGAGAGGAACACTTAAAAAAATTTTTTTAATAAAAATAAAAATAAGGATTGGTGAACATCAAGTTATTTAGACTGGAATCTCCTGTTTTCAGGAAAAACAGGTTTGTTTTGAGATTTATCTGCCCCCTTAAAATTTCAGTGTGATAATGTGGCATTTAGCATGAGTGACTTCATTTTGGTTTGGTCTGGTCTGTTGAAGCCTAGTGCAGAAGCTCAGTCCAAAGCAATATCATACCATAATTTTGGTTTAACAGCAACAATTAAGGTAAATTCCATTTTCAAACTAACAGTTGGAGTCTTTGTGTCTCCATTAATTCTCTTCTCTGCAATGACAAAACTACACACAAATGCTCATACATGAAAATCAGAAACACATACACCAACATTTTTTAAGTGATTTTCTCTGGGCAGGGGGGACTTGGGTTTATTCTGTTTTCTTGGTAACTTCCTTAGGTAATGACATTTTTGCAATGAGCCTGCCTTAATTCCATCATTACAAATAGAATAGCAATACATTTCAAAGTATTATACTTTCAAAACTCTCATTATGGGACTAGGGTACATTTTTGTCATTAAAAGAAACCTAAATACTAGGCCTAGAATTAAGAAAAATCAATGTGACAGAACCATGTAACATTGTGTTTTCTTGAATCAACTTTACCTGCACCACTTCTACATAATTAGAAACATTTCACTATAAAGATTCCTCTCTTAATTAACAGGGAAATGGCCTTTGCACATTTAATGAGAAAAGATACAGAAAACAGACCACATGATTTTGCACATATATTAGAAGTTCAATAAAAATGGCCTCGCCCCTTCTATTCTTTTCTGAAAAACAAGTTAAATGGTCATATTAGATACAATCCTTGCAAAAGGTTTTGTGAACTTCCATTTTTAAAAAATGGACTGCATAGATAGTTTTTGAGAACTGCGACCTACAACTATGAATCCTATTGAAGGTGAGATCATAGGCATTTTTCCATGAATGACAAATTCTTATTATGTTTTGTTTTTCTGATACCTGGTATGCAGCTATTCACAAATTCTTTAAAAACATATATTTTATTATCAATATAATGTCCAATCCCACCGATGTTGTATGATTTTCTTAACCTTTCTCATAATCTTGATCACTAGTTTTCTGCAAAACCATTCAAAGGTATAACCCTCTGATTCCAGATCTAAAACTCAAGTCTAAATAATTTGGACGATGGAACCTTGGAAAAATGCAAATGAGCAAACATGTATATAGAGCTTCAGGGGGATTGTTGTGCCCTGTATGCCCATAAAAACAGACAATGGACCCAATGACTAAGAATTCCTATTTCAGAAACACTTACACTCAGGCTCACTTCCTTCATTTGCAAGGACACATCATAACTGACTTCATATTCCTGTTGCTTTTGATCTAAAGAAGTCCAAAACGGAATGATCAAAAACACCTTAAAATAGTGTTTGTTTCTCACTCCAAGGCTACAGGTGCATAATTTCATACACATAACCAGAAGGAAGTGTGGTGGGTGGAATCTCCAATCATCCTTCACTGCAGGTTCCTGGGGTCAGAATTCAAGAAGGCCGGTTTCTTAAACACGGAAATGAAACTCCAAGAATCGGGAGATGGGGACAGAGTGTACAAGCCTTCTAGGAAGGAGTTCTACACAAACTCTGCCTGACCAAACTTTACTCAGGCTCTTACACTTTTTCCTGGGCCCATCTGTCCACTTCACTGTAAAAACCAAAAATAGCAAAGATCCCTTCTAAGCCAGTTTAGCAGGAACCCTCTGCCCCCTTATCTTCATCCCCCACCATCCCCAAGTGATGATGTCTTATCACCCAGTTCTCTCCAAAAAGAATCCCAACAGGTGCATTTAGCCAAAACCCTACTTATCCCAGACATTTCCTTATTATTTTGTCATCCAGTGATCCCTAACCTGTTCCTTGACTATAAATTCTCACTCGTTCATGCTGAATTTGGAGTTGAACCCAATCTCTTGTACCCACTGCAAAATCTCACTGCTGTGCTTTCAATATCTATCACGATGATCCTGAATCAAGTCTTCCTTTGTATGCTTTAACAAGTGTGACTGAACATTTTTTTCTTTAACATAGTCTATCATATCGCTTTTAGGGCAATTCCTGCTCTAAGCTTCCCATCCTATCTGTTTCTTCTCACTGGCAACCTTCATCTAAAGCTCATTATCTGATTTCCCGCTTCCATCATTTCTCTGTGGCAGTCATACTAGGCTCAGAGGAGACAGGGAAACTGAGACTCTGGACCCATGGTCAGTGACACCACAGAGCTACAGCAAAGCAGGCTTTGCAAAGGACACTCACTCTATGTCCCAGTCACACAAGAAACTCACTCACCCTTCTCAGTCCCCGCCTCACAAAGGAGACGTTCCCCACCTGTCTCCCTAGAGATGAGCCCCCTCCTCCGCAGCTCTAACACCCCAGGGCCTGAGGAGGCGGGAGAAAAGCTCAGCCCCCGCCCAAGTCCTCCACTCTCACCGCCAGGCAGGGTCCCACGTAGATTGCGGGCTGGGACGGCAGAAGCTCCCGCAGAGACCTGCACCGCCTTCTTCCTCAGGTGGGACCAGGTCAGGGGCAGCGCAGAGGCCGGGAAGACAGAGCCAGAAGTCCTGGAGATGGAGCCAGAGGTCCAAGATTTCTCCCTCACCCCTGGAATATGTAGTCCAAGACGGAACAGTCAGGACCGCAGGTACCTGTGAGAAGTGAAGTCCAGAGTCCTAAAAGCCTACAAGAAATACGCTGGTGACCATGAGGAACACGCATCCAGCCCACCGCTGGAGCACTGGAGACTTCTGGGAGTGGCCGCCTGACCTCGGAGTAGGCATGCGCATATGGGCCAAAGGCTCCGCCAGTGACCTGAGGCCAAGGGTGGAGTCAGTGCGTTCTTACGGCCAGTAGGAGGCGAATCTGGGTGGAACCTGATCGGGGAAACGTCCCAAGAAATAAATATTTTCATTATTTTTCTTTTGGAATAGGCTTTTTTTTTTTTTTTTTTTTTTTTTGTGAGACAGTGTCTCACTCTGTTCCCCAGGCTGGAATGTAATGGCGCGATCTCGGCTCACTGCAACCCCCGCCTCCCGGGTTCGAGTGGTTCTCCTGCTTCAGCCTTCCCAGTAGCCGGGATTACAGGCGCCCGCCACCACCCAGGGCTAATTTTTGTATTTTTAGTAGAGATGGGGTTTAACCATGTTGGCCAGGCTGCTCTCGAACTGTTGACCTCAGGTGATCCGCCCACCTTGGCTTCCCAAAGTGTTGAGATTACAGGCGTTAACCAGCGTGCCCGGCCTGGAATAGGCTTATTCTTTTTTTTTTTTTGAGGAGTCTAACCTTGTCGACAGGCTGGAGTGCAGTGGCGCGATGTCAGGCTGGAGTGCAGTGGCGCGATGTCGGCTCATTGCAACCTGGGACTCTCTGGTTCAAGCCATTCTCTTGCCTCAGCCTCCAGAGTAGCTTGGACTATACAGGCGCCCGTCACCACGCCCAGGTAATTTTTTTATTTTTAGTAGAGACCTGGTTTCACTATGTTGGCCAGGATAGTCTCCATCTCTTGGCCTCGTCATCTGCCCACCTCGGCCTCCCAAAGTACTAGGAATGCAGGCCTGAGCCACCGTCCCCCGCCTGGAATAGGCTACTTAAAAGTAACAAAGGGAAGAAAGATTTTTTAAAATTTAGAACCTTGATACGGTAATTATTTGTTTATCTTGGTGGTTATCTATAAGCATCCTATATATCTAAACGGTTAAAAAAATGAGTTAAAAAAAAAAAAAACAACTTTTTTTCATCCCAGGTTGGAGTGCAGTGGCACAATCTCAGCTCACTGCAACCCCCGCCTCCTGGGCTCAAGCGATTATCCTGCCTCAGTCTCCCGAGTAGCTGGGACTACAGGCGCACCACCATGCCTGGTTAATTTTCTTTTGTTGTTGTGGCTGTTGTTGTTGATGTTGTGTTTTGAGATGAAGTTTCACTGTTGTTGCCCAGGTTGGAGTGCAATGGCGAGATCTTGGCTAACCGTAATCTCCACCTCCTGGGTTGAAGATTCTCCTAACTCAGCCTCCCAAGTAGCTGGGAATGCAGGCATGTGCCACCACGTCTGACTACTTTTGTGTTTTTAGTAGAGATGGGGTTTCTCCATGTTGGTCAGGCTGGTCTGGAACTACCCACCTGAGGTGATCCGCCCACCTCGGCCTCCCAAAGTGCTAGGATTACAGGAGTGAGCCACCGCGCCCCGCCGCCCAACACATTTTTGTACGTTTAGTAGGTAAGGGGTTTTGCCATGTTAGCCAGGCTAATCTCCAACGCCTGACCTCAGGTGAGCCCCCACCTCAGCCTCCCAAAGTGTTGAGATTACAGGTGTGAGCCATTGCGCCCGACTAAATAAACCAAAACATTTAGATAAATGAATTTGGAGGAAATCTTTATAACAGATGAAATGGACAGATAATTCTAATTTACTGTCTTTCTGACTTAATAAAATATTAGTCAATAACCTAAGAAGAATGGAACAAAACCTAAAAATTCTTCATTCGCAAATACAAATACTCAACAAAGTCAAAACCTAAGAACTTGTTGACCACTTATTCCTCCTCTGAAATCGGCTCTTGAATGTGTTGAGCATGGATTGACTTGGGATTAGGAAATTTAAAAAATATTTTTTAAAGTTTCACTTTTTGGAATTTAAAATTAATCCAAATTATGTAATATACAACATTTGGAATTTACCAATCAACACTCTCTATCATTTTATTTTTTACTCTTCAAATAATTTCTTGTTCAAGATTTTAAAATGCTTTTAAAACGAATAGATTCTGCAGGCTGGGCAATGTGGGGAGACTGTCTCTACAAAAAATAAAAATAAATTATTTTAAATATATATATAATATACATTTATGTAAATATATATTTTTAAGTATATAAAAAATATTTTTAAAATTTTATTTTTTTGCCAGATCATGTGGTAAGTGTATGTTTAGTCTGGCAGGAACTTGCAAAACTGCCTTCCATAGTGGCCGTACTGTTTTGCATTCCCAGCAGCAATAGATGAGAGTTCCTGTCACTCCATTTCTTCACCAGCATTTGGTGGTGTCAGTGTTTGCATTCAAGCCAGTCTAATAGATGTGTAATGGTATCTCATCATTGTTTTAATTTGAATT
>NW_022329530.1:0-5949 GCF_002776525.5 Piliocolobus tephrosceles | reverse complement strand
TTCCTCCAATTTCCTCTTCCCTTCTCTTCTTTGCCTCTTTTGCTGTTCCCTTTCTTTCTGGTACCCCCTCCCCATTCCTGTATTTTCTCCCATCTCCATTCTCCCCTCTCCCATATCCCTAACCCATTCAAACTCTTTCCTCTTAAATGGTTGAGATTTTCTCTTACCAAGCACACCCAAATGTTAATTAAACTAGCTGCGAGCAGGCAGCAACTGGTCTACCATAACAGATGAGTTTTATAATAGAGCCCAGCCATCCTACTGGGGCCAAGACCTCAAGGAAAGCCAAGTCTATCATTGGGAAAAGTCTTGGGGCTCTAAGTTTTGAATTCTGAAAATTTGTCTTAGAACAAAGTTTTGTGTCATTTTCAAACTTCTCAAGCCACTTTTTGCACAAGGTTTCCTCTTAAAACTTAGTATTTGTAGTCCTCCTTCCCACCTCACTTTTACACCTGTCCCATTTCATCATCAGACCCTGCTACCTTAGCCAGTTCAGGCTGCCACAACAGAATAGGCCAGGTGGCTGAAACACCAAGCATTTATTTCTCACCATCCTGGAGGCTGGAAAGTCCAAGATTAAGGTGTCAGCAGGTCCGGTATCTGGCGACGGTCCTCTCTTCCTCACCAGATGGCTGTCTTCCTGTTGTATCCTCACACAGTGGAGAGCAGAGAGTGACAGCAAGCTCTCCTGTCACTTCTTAATCCCACAGGGCTCCACTTGCATGACTAATGACTTAAATGTCATCACTTTGAGAGTTAGGATTTCTGCATATGAATTTGGAGGGCAGGCAAATATGCGGCATGTAACACCACCCATATCCATTCCACATCTAGGTTCCCTCTGTGTGCCGGGCAGTATGCCAGTTGATTCAAGTGCATGTTAGACCCAGAGGGTGACATCCTGTGACTCAGACGCTGGGGCTCTTGGGATGCCTGGTAAGTGGGTCTGTACCATTGTCCTTTCTTAACTAGATGGAACAGACTTCAAAGAAAGTAACCATGGACTATGGGCAGGGCTCTCTCTGGGACTAGGGGGATAAGGGGTTGTCTGCTCAAAGGACAGTGGGTCGAGGGTTTAAAGGGGCCCAGGAATGCACATTTTTTACATGTCCTCTACCTGGTTCTCTGGCTGCTAAGGTTAAAGCACCTCAATTTTGAGGGTGTACTTCCACCTCTTGGTCTGGAGAAGGCGTCTCAAATCTGTCCTGAGTGGAGCCTGTTCTGTACACACCCAAGCCCTGAGAGTGCAGGGAGGGGGACTTACTGCTACCGCCCTACAAATATTGCTACTGTGGGGACACTAGTGGGGATGGGTCAAGAACAATGTGTGTGTATGTGTGTGTGTGTGTGCGCACGCACGCGTGTGGGTGTATGTGTGTGCATGTGCATGTGTGATATGACCACGGAGTAGCTCCTTGCAAGGCCAATATTTTCTACAAGTCTGATGGATCACAGGAAGGAGCACACCAGGCCTGTACATGGGTCCTGACATCTGGGATGCAGACCCAACACTGAAGACAAAGAAAGAGCTGCACGTAGGCTGGGAAGGACACACAGAAAGGAGAAAGGGGCCCTTCCACCCTTGTTCTCCTCTGTGGTCCTGAATCCCAGGTTGGCCTGAGCCAACCTGAAGATGGGAAGGAATAGCCATATTCCAACTGCAAAATATCAGCTTCAGGCAGTGGCTTCCAAACCAAAATGATGGTTACATATGAAGTAGAATTTTTGTTTGTTTTATTTTTTGAGACCAGGTCTTGCTCTGTCACCCAGGGGGAGTGCAGTGGCATGAGCAGGTTCACTCATGAGCAAGGTTCACTGCAGCCTTGAACTCCCAGGCTCAATCAGTCCTCCCACTTCAGCCTCCAGAATAGCTGGAACTACAGGCATGAGCCCCCATACCCAGCTAATTTTTAAATTTTTGGTGTAGAAATGGGGTCTCATCACGTTGCCAAGGCTGATCTCGAACTCCTGGGCTCAAACAGTCCTCCCCACTCAGCCTCCCAAAGTGTTGGGATTACAGGAGTGAGCCACCATGCCTGGTTGAAGTGGAATTTTAATTGAAGTAAGAACCAGATGATAAGGAAAGTGGAACGAATAATTACATGTAGTCCCCGGAAGCCCATTGCTATAAAGAACTTTCAGCCTGAAGTCCCAAGAGAGGCGAAAGTTTTAAAATGAATTTGGGCTGCATTTTTCAATCCCTGAAAATGAGTCACAACCTTTTTGTGGCAGTGTGCCTTGGGCTTCTAGCTATCCTCTCCCTGCCCAGCTGCCTTGAGATCCCGGCCAATGGTTTCAACACCCAGGCTGGGAACACGAAGGCCTGGAAGAGCGAGGCTGTGGAAGCCTTGGCATAAGTGGAGGGGAGGATCTGAGGGAGAATGGGACAAGAGAAGTTGGAAAGGAGTTAGGGCAGGAGAACAAGGAGAAATCCCTGTCCCCCAAATCAGAGAGAGGGGCGATTGGGACTCCAGGCTGGAGGGAGGCACTGATCTCTGCGTGTTTGGTGTGGAGGCAGAGGACCCGCAGAGCCACCCCTGTCCTCCATGCCATATCCAGCATCCCCACACCCCCAACAGCTCCCCCAACGCCACTTTTACTTCATTGCGCCTGGTTCTCTCACCACCCGAGCCCCTGCTTTACTCCTTCACTCCTAAACACACACACACACGTTCCCTCTGCACTGGTGTTTGGAACACCGGCCACCCCCCCACACCCTACCTTGTGCCAGCAGGAGACATTTGTCCTTCTGCCGTCTCTAGGATGGAGAGGACTGAGGTGACTGCTTTCTTCCTCAGAGTCTCTGGGCAAACTCTCTGAGGAGCAGAAACCAGCTCAGTCCAGTCCCCCTGGGCGTGGAGAGGCCGGTCTAGCAGAACACCCGCCCACCATGCAAACCTGGTGGGGCCACCTGTCAACTGTCACGTGTGAGTGATTCTAGGACAGAGCTCCCCGTCAGGAACTGGATCCAGTTCAGTACTAGATTCGTTATCAGTAAACAGACCAAGACCAGGCTCAAGTCCCAGCCATGAAATTCTAGAAAGGATTTAATGTAATTTTAGCAGTTGTTGGAGACCAGCATGTAATGGCACACACATGTTTTCTTTAATATGTAGGTGGGGGACCCCACCTTTTTTCAGGGTTTAGGGCTCTGCAGGTCCTGGCCTGGCTGTGACAGTGGCCCTACCTTGTGTCTGGTGGGTGCTGGCGCCCTCTGTTGCCTGGTTTCTGTGCGAACACTGCATTATGGTCCTGCTCTCTCAAGGCCTGGAGCTCCTGCCCGCTGAGCTCCTGTTCCCACTGTGTGTCGCTCAACCTCGCTGTTTTCTTCTTGCAACTCCATTCCCTCCGCAACTGGAAGACCAGCTCTTCTCCTGAGTCTTCTTTAAAAGACACCCTGCCCACTTCCTTGCAAAGCCCCCACCAAAGTGACACCAGCTACTTGTGAATGTAGCCAACTTTACTGAAGATTTAGAGGTTGTGTGGTAAGGCTATGAAGAATTAAAAAAAAAAAAAAATCACCTATTTGCAGGACCTCTTTCCTATCTCTTCTTTCGACTAGAAATAAAATATCTATGATTTGACCACACTGTCATCTAGTACCCGACCCTGGTTCTAGGCCACCGTCCTCCTGGCCAGGGTGATTGCAGTCCTGCCCTACTTGGTACTCTGTGCCTGTCCCCACCTCCCAAATGGCTACTGACAACAGAGCAGCTGGAGTGATCCTTCAGAATTCATGTCCCTCCTCTGCTCCAAACCCTCCAAAAGTGCACCTTTTCTCTCAGTAGAACCAAGTCACTACGGACGCCTAGGGTCCTGTGCAGTCTGGCCAGCTGTCCTCCAATCTACTCCCTTGCTTGCTCAGTTCCTACCCCCCTCAGCCTCCTCGCTGGTCTTCAGAGCCCTGCAGATATCTCCATGCCTCAGGACTTTGCATTGCCCTCTGCTCAGCGTGGACTGCCCTTCAGGCATCTGCCCGGCTCACTCCCACACCTGCTCCCAGGTGGCACACCCTTCCAGGCCTGGTTCTACCTGCCCCTCCCATTTGGAATCTTTGTCCTCATTTCTTTCATTCTTTCTTTTTTTAAATTGTGGTATAATTCATGTAACATTAAATTTTTCATCTTAACCATTGTTATATGTAAAGGCCCCTATTTCATAATATGAGACCTCTGCCTGCCTAGGCCATCCTGGACCTTCTTCACCTGAACTTGTTCCCCTAAAGCAACGACCACTCTAAAACATACTTAGTACACCAGGCACGGTGGCTCATGCCTGTAATCCCAGCACTTTGGGAGGCCAAGGTGGGTGGATCACCTGAAGTTGAGAGTTCAATACCACTCTGGCCAACATGGTGAAACCCTGTCTCTACTAAAAATACAAAAATTAGGTGGGTGTGGTGGCCAGCACATGCAATCCCACTACTTGGGAGGCTGAGGCAGGAGAATCACTTGAACCCAGGAGGCAAAGGTTTCAGTGAGCCGAGATGGAGCCACTGCATTCCAGCCTAGGCGACAGAGTGAGACTCTGTCCCAATAAACAAACAGTCAAACAAACCTTACAAACTTTTCATTGTGGTTGCAGCAATTTACTGCAAACTTAGTGGCTTAAAACAACACGCATTCATTCCTTTACCATTCTGGAGCTCAGAAGTCTGAACAGTCTCACGGGGCTAACATCACTGTGCTGTCAGGGCTGTGTTCCTTCGGGAGGCTCTTGGGGAGAACCTGTCTCCTCCTCGCCTTTTCCAGCTGCTCCAGCTGCCCACATCCATGGCTCAGGGCCCCATTTCCTCATCTTCAAAGGCAGCTCCACCAGGCTGAGTCCTGGTTCACATGAGAACTCTACCCCTCCCTGGCTGGTTCTCCCAGGGCAGCTGATCAGCCACCTTAACTCCTTCTGCAGCTTTCACTGCCCTTTCCGTGTACCCAACACAGAGGTTCCAGGGACTGGATCTGCCATCCTGGGGGCTGGAGAGGGAATTTTTCTGCCCAACACGCATACCATATAATTTACATATCTATCCATTTAAAATTTCTGTCTCTTACTAGAATGCCATTTCTATGAAGACACAAACCTCATACAAGGCACAGAAAACAGCTCCCCATGGGTGAAGGGGCTCAGATGGGCCCCCTGGCTCAAGGAACAAGGAGAGGTGTCAGGGCAGCCTCCTTGGGTCTCCAGCCTTCACAGCCGGGGCCTCCCAGGCAGGTTCCAGCAGCAGCAGAAGCAAAAGAGATGTGGTGGGCAGCATCAGGCGTTGGCGAGATTCCTGACATATTTCAGTAGGAAAGAAACTTCCTAAACCAAGCTCACCTCAAGGAAGCTGGAGATATAGGCCACCTTACCCAGTGGGTACATGAAATACAAATACAAATCCTTTTGCAGGTTGTGCAGGTTACAAGGGGCCCACTTTTATGCCTAGGTCCCTTGCCCTATCCTGCTCTGACTTGCCAGGGTGGGGCGCTCATTGGCCTCCAGACTCCACCCACTTTTCTGGCCACACCCAGTTTCCACCTCCAAGTCACACCCCAGACTGCTTCTTCTTTTGCTGTTGTTTTCTCAGCCCAGCAGAAGTTCTAGTATTCGCCAGGCTCGGCCCAGCCTAAGGCACCGGAGAAGGAGCCTCTGAGAAAAATCTTGGCGCAAGGAGCGGCTCTCCCACCTCTATTTCCAGCATTCTCTGTTTTCTCCCGGCAACTGGCCCCTGACACCTGGCAAAGAGTTAGGAATGCAGGTGGTTTCTGGCAAATATGTAGGGCCTGTGAAATAAGAAAGTGAGGGAAGCAATATCATGTAGGTTCTCTGTGAGAGAGGCCCCAGGCCCAGCAGGACGGAACATCCCTGGCTGACAAGGATCATCCTCCCCTGTCCTCATCTCTGCCTGGGCTCCAGCTCCGTCCTGCCTGACAGAGGCCATGGAGCAGAGCACTGGGCTGCTGGCCAATG
>NW_022329529.1:0-7444 GCF_002776525.5 Piliocolobus tephrosceles | reverse complement strand
TACTTTTCCAAGCCCAACTCAGACACCATCTCCTCTGTGGTATCTCATCTTACACCCCTAGACGGAAATCACCCTTCCTTTCTCAGCACGGTGCTTGCAATTCCTTTACCAGTTATTTTTTAAATTTTTTTTAAAAATAGAGACAGGGTTTCACCATGTTGTCCAGGTTAGTCTGAACCCCTGGGCTCAAGAGATCCACCCGGGCTGGGTGCGGTGGCTCACACCTGTAATCCCAGCAATTTGGGAGACCGAGGCGGGCAGATTGTTTAAGCCCAGAGTTTGAGACCAGCCAGGGCAACATAGTGAGACCCCATCTCTTAAATAAATAAATAAAAGAGATCTGCTCACCTTGGCCTCCCAAAGTGCTGGGATTATAGGCATGAGCCACCACACTCGGCCTTTTTTTTTTTTTTTTTTTTTTTTTTTTACTTAAATCCAGCTCCTGCAGGAAACTTTATTTTTTCTTATTCATTCTTGTATACCTACCAGCTCAGTAAAGGGCTCAGCCCCATCTGGGAATTGAACCAAGTGGTAGAAATGGTGCAGGGGCCTTTGCAGCTGCCTTGCATGGAGACGGTGGGCCCTGCTCTACCCAGTGGGATGGTGCAAGGGGTGGCAATGGTCTCTGGCAGAGCTGGCTGGCTGCTGGTAGCCATGGCCTTCCATAAAGCCACAGTATCCTACAAAGATTGTGAGCTTTGGCATAATCCTGGCTCTACCACCTAGGATGTGGGCCTTGTGTTTTACCTCTCTTACCTGTGAGAAGAGGATAAGAAGACCTGACTCACTGAGCTATTTGGAAAATGAACTAATTCATTCAAACCACAGAGGATGAAGCCCAGCACCCAGTAGGTTCTTAATTAATTATAGGTTTTATCCTCCCCTTGGGGGAGGACTTGGGGCTGAGGCCCATTTTCTCCTCTGCCAGGTACCAGGTAGTCACTGGCTACCTAGGAGCTAGGCTGGCTGATGGAAGTGAAACAGGGCAGAAGATGACCCCTATCCCACAGCTAAGACTCACAGGCCAGGCTGGGCATGGCATCCTCCCTTTCCCAGCTGCCTGGCTTGGGTTCCCTGGCAAGGCTGGCGGGCCTAGATCCACCTGGCATGACGGAGGCTGGGGCCTCTGTCACAGCTCCACCCTCCTCTCAGCATCTCCTTCCACCCCAGGCTTCCCCGCCTCCCTCCTTCCCAGAGAACCCAGGGTGTAACCTCTCCTTGAGGCCAAGGTAAGCCACAGTCCTGTGTGGCTGCTGCTGTGTGGTGAAGGTCCTGGGCAGGGAGTTGGGTTTCTGATCCAGCTCTGCCACCCTGGTGGGACCTGCGCATGTGACTTGACCTCTCTAGACCCTAGGGTCTTCATCAAACAAAGAGGACGAGTAGGCAAAAGTTTAAACTTCACCGAGCTGCTTCAAAAATGAAATGGGCTAATGCACGTAAAAGAGCTTGAAATCAGGGCTGGGCACAGTGGCTCACATCTATAATCCTAGTACTTTGGGAGGCCGAGGCGGGGAGGATTGCTTGAGCCCAGGGGTTCGAGACCAACCTTAGGTAGGCTCCTAAGAGGTGACCTACCTCTGTCTGAAACAGACCATCAAGCCTCTCCACACACCCAGCCCCCATAGAATGTCTCCAGGGCCAACAAATTCACCATCTTCCTCGCACTCCTGTTTGTTTCTAAGCCCCTGTTGGTCAGGAAGTTCTTTCCAATGTCTGCCTAAAGTCTCCAGGAATAACTTAGGCCAATTGTCCCAGAGCCAAGCAGCATGGAGGCAGAGGGTTGTCCTCCCCAAATGCCTCCCCTTGCTTCCCTAAGGGAAAGAAGGCACGAGGAACCAGCACAGAAGAGTGAGGAGGACGGGGGGCAGGTTGGAAATTGAACTGACAAATGTCCAGTGCATGTTCCCAAGGAAATACAATGTAATTGCAGTGAACAGGGCTTGGCAAAGAGGGCCTGCCTCTGATCTGAAACTTCAGAGCTCTCCTAGTGGAGAGGCACTGGTAACCAAGAAGGGTGAGCTTTCAAGTTATGAGCAGCCCTCGAGCATGGCAGGTGCATCGGGAATCCTGGAATACCTACCTGGCACACTGGAAGAAGGAGACAGGGTGGGATTTTCCAGACCCTTAGCCTTCCTGGGCTGGGTTGAGAGAAGACATCCAGGCTGGCCTGGACAAACAAAGGACCCTGCAGCCTGGGCCAGGACTGCTCACTATTGGACTGGCCAGAAAGAAGGGGCCTCCAGCACGGCTGCCCTGCAGGGAGGAAGGACCTCATCTGCAGCCTGGGTCAGCCTCAAAGGCAGGGGCCCTCCAGCCCAACTGAACACAGGTGCCTGCCATCCTCACTGCCTGAAGGGGTGGCCTGCCCCTCCACACCTGTGGGTATTTCTTGTCAGGTGGGACAAGAGACTGAGAAAAGAAATAAGACACAGAGACAAAGTATAGAGAAAGAACGGTGGGCCCAGGAGACCGGCGCTCAGCATTGGGAGGACCTGCACTGGCACTGGTCTCTGAGTTCCCTCAGTATTTATTGATTATTATTTTCACTATCTCAGCAAGGGGAATGCGGCAGGAGAACAGGGTGATAGTAGGGAGAATGTCAGCAAGAAAACATGTAAGCAAAGGAATCTGTGTCACAAATAAGTCCAAGAGAAGGTACTATGCTTGGATGTGCATGTTAGCCAGATTTATGCTTCTCTCCACCAAAACATCTTAGTGGAGTAAAAAATAACAAAGCAGCATTGCCACCAGCATGTCTCACCTCCAACCACAGGGCGGGTTTCTCTTATCTCAGAATAGAACAAATGTATAATCGGGTTTATGCCGAGACATTCCATTCCCAGGTGCATGCAGGAGACAGAGGCCTTCCTGTTTTACTAATCCTCCTCAGCACAGACCGTTCACGGGTGTCGGACTGTAGGATGGTCAGGTCTTTCCCGTCCCATGAGGCCATATCTCAGGCTGTCTCAGTGGGGAGAAACTTTGGACAATACCCGGCTTTCCAGGGCAGAGGTCCCTGCGGCTTTCCACAGTGCATTGTGCCCCTGGTTAATCGAGACTGGAGAATGGCGATGACTTTTACCAAGCATACTGCCTGCAAACATATTGTCAACAAGGCACAGCCTGCACAGTCCTAGATCCCTTAAACCTTGATTCCATACAACACATGTTTCTGTGAGCTCAAAGTTGGGGCTAAAGTTACAGATTAACAGCATCTCAAGGCACAACAATTGTTCAGGGTACAGATCAAAATGGAGTTTCTTATGTCTTCCTTTTCTACATAGACACAGTAACAGTCTGATCGCTCTTTCTTTTCCCTACACTGTCCTCATCCTCAATGTTCAATGCCACCTCTCCCGTGTAGGCCTCGTGCTGGGCCCAGAGAGATGAAACAACTTTCCAGGGGCTCCGGGAACACCAACCAAACCCTTCTTCCCACCTCTCCACTTCCTAAAGGACCATTTCTAGCATCTCTCTGGTTTTCCTGAAGTCTTACTGGTTACTGTAAGCAGAAGGTGGTTGGGACCACCTCTGGGCCAGGAGGCCAGTGACTCGCAGCCAGGTTCCAGCTCTGTGTGACCTTGGCAAGTCCCATCTCTCTGAGTCCTGAGTTATTTCACCTCCATAGAGTGGGAAAGAGCAAAGATTTTTAAATGCTTTTTACTTTTATTTTATTATTTTTTAGAGACAGAACGTCGCTCTTGTCGCCCAGCTAGAGTGCAGTGGTGCGATCTTGGCTCACTGCAACCTCCACCTCCCAGGTTCAAGGGATGCTCCTGACTCAGCCTCCCAACTAGCTGAGTGCCACCACTCCCAGCTAATTTTTGTATTTTTAGTTGAGACGGGGTTTTACCATGTTGGCCAGGCTGGTTTTGAACTCCTGACCTCAGGTGATCCACCCGTCTCGGCCTCCCAAAGTGCTGGGATTACAGGCGTGAGCCACCGTGCCCAGCCTATTTTTATTTTTTAAAGAAGTAGAAACCTTAGTATTTGGAGAGAAATGTGAGGAATGTCAATATGTAAAACAAGGTGGGACTGCACTGGCTGGAGCAGGGGAGCCTGCGGTCCTGCCTGCTTAGCCTCTCCTATGCCTCTGAGTGCCACTCCCACACCCACAGCCTGAGAGCCACCGCACTGCAGGACTGCTAAGGGACTTCTTGACCTCAAGCTTAATAGGAGCTTCCAAGTGGGCTAGGGCTGGGAGGTCCAAGGGCAGTGCTATCTGCTGGAGAGACAGCTGGCTGCCTAATGGGGACAGGGGAGGGCAGACCCATTATGCCTTGCTCATGAACACGTTTCTCAAGGAGAACTAGCTTCCCGGGGGTGGTTGTGGTTCCAGGCGAAGGTGCAATATGAACCACCTCCCTCCCAGAGCTGTGCATGGGGGAAGGCAGCTACCCAGACATCCCTCAGGAAGTTGCCAGGGTCACACTGCCTGGGGACAGGAGACCCATGTGATGACCCCCCACTCCCACCCCCCAGGCGCCTGCACCTTGGGCAGGATACAAGGAAGCAGATGTAGAGGAAAGCGCAGAGCATGAAGCCCCCTACCTAGAAGTGATTGGAGTCCTCGGGTCCAGCCTTACTGTCCCAAGGGAGAGCAGACGTTGAGAGCACCAGCACCGCCAGCCTGTTCTGGAAACCCCCTCATTCCACGGTGTCTGCTTAATCCCTGTTAACAGTGGGCTGACCTCCCGCCTCAGTGGCCTCACACTGGGCGTGCCCCAGATCCTCACAGGCCTCCTTCGAAAAATATATAAGTACTTTCTCCATTATCCCATTAGCAGCTTCACAGGTTTTTCTGCTCTTAGTTCCCATGTCCACTGAAGTGGAAACATATGTTCCAAAGAGCCTCCACTTGCCCACCAGCCACCACGGGGCTGGAGCTGTGCCTGGCCACGTGCAGCTGCCCACTGGGGAGAGAGGGGGTCAGAACCCATTCAGCTCCCTCAAAATTCTGCCACCTCCAGCATAAACCAAGGGTCTCCACACAACTGGGCAAGGAGCTGGGAGACACAGCTTCTGTGTGATGCTCTTCACTGGCTGTGTCTTCTGGCAAAGCTCATTACCTCTCTGGGCCTCAGTTTTTATTTTATTGCAGCTTATTATTTTAAGACAGAGTGTTGCTCTTTTGCTGAGTCTGGAGTGCAGTGGCGTGATCCTGGCTCACTGCAACCTGCACCTTCTAGGTTCAGATGATTCTCATGCCTCAACCTCCCAAGTAGTTGTAATAACAGGCATACACCACCACACCTGGCTAATTTTTTTTTTTTTTTTTTTTTTTTTTTTTTTTTTTGTGGAGGGGGGGTTTCACCAGGTTGGCCAGGCTGGTCTCGAACTCCTGACCTCATGTGATCCACCTGCCTCAACCTCCCCAAAGTGCTAGGATTACAGGCATGAGCCACCATGGCCGGCCTCAGTTTCTATTTTAAAATGGAGATTATAATTCCTATTTTAAGGACTAGAGGATCAAAATTATCTGAGAGGACAAGCAAAGGTCTTCAAGTGCTTTGCCAGTGGGGATGGGGTACCTGGGACACGTCTTACTCTTCTGGCCTTTTCTGGCCACCTTCTGTAGATGTAGTAAAGGAAGTAGCCAGGCCTTCCCTCACTGCACTGCCCTACACCCCAAGAGAGAGCCTTTGGAAGCTCAGACCCCTGGGGTTGGCTACCTCCCTTTCGGTGCCTAGTGCATTCCGCTCCCTATGGCCACAGTTCTCTGAGAAGGCTCTAGAATGCTCCATCATGGGCTCCTCAAGGTGGGGCAGGGAGCTGCCCAGCTGGCCTCGGCTAACACCCCCACAATGCCCATTGCAGGCCCTGGCACAGAGCAGAATCAAGCTGGGAGCTGCAAATGTTTGTCTCCTGGTTCCATCTCTCAGCTCCTTCTCACTTCCTCTGCCTGTAGAGTTTGAGACCAGTCTGACCAACATGGAGAAACTCCATCTCCACCAAAATTATAAAATTAGCCGGACGTGGTGGCACACGCCTGTAATCCCAGCTACTCCGGAGGCTGAAGCAGGAGAATCACTTGAACCCGGGACGCAGAAGTTGCTGTGAGCTGAGATCGCCCCACTGCACTCCAGCCTGGGCAACAAGAGGGAAACTCCATCTAAAAAAAAAAAAATTGTTCTATGTGTGTGTGCGTATCTGTGTATCAGATTCTCATCAGAAAAAAATATATAATGTATTTCTAATTTAATTCATTACTGAGTATATACCTGACGGGGAGTGCCACCAGTTTGTCGAGACAATAATGAAAACTGAAACCTCTATTTAGTTTTCTTTCTTTTTTTTTTTTATTATTATTATACTTTAAGTTCTAGGGTACATGCGCATAACGTGCAGGTTTGTTACATATGTATACTTGTGCCATGTTGGTGTGCTGCACCCATCAACTCGTCAGCACCCATCAATTCGTCATTTACATCAGGTATAACTCCCAATGCAATCTCTCCCCCCTCCCCCCTCCCCCCTCCCCGTGATAGGCCCCGGTGTGTGATGTTCCCCTTCCCGAGTCCAAGTGATCTCATTGTTCAGTTCCCACCTATGAGTGAGAACATGCGGTGTTTGGTTTTTACTTAGTTTTCTTAAATTTTTTTGTTGTTGTTGTTGAAATGTGACAACCTTACTACATGTAATGCAAAAATCTTAAATAGTCCGCTCGATGTATTTTTTTAAAAACTCGAACTTGGCCTGCAGGAGGTGAGCCAAAGCACTGAAGGCGAGGTAGGTGAAAGAGGCAAGGACAATGATGAAGAGGGGTAGGGCGCGTGGGTCTCCCCGGAAGTCCATGGTCCCCACAGGGAGGGCCAGCCGCAGCAGCAGCGGCTGAACCGCATCCGGAAGTAGAAGCGCCAGGTCCGATGCAGTGGCCGGTAGCCCGCGTAGATGTACAGCTTCCAGAAAAGCGGCGGTACCTTGGCTCTGTCCATGGTGAAGACAGGCTCGGGCTGCAGAGATGGCTGAGGCTCCTGGGTGACCTGCCGCAGACTGGGCAGGAGGTGGCTGAGCTCCGAGCTGGGAGAGAGGCCAGAGCACAGTCAGGGGCCTGGTGTCCTCACGCCCACAAGCAGCAGCTGGGGGACTCTGATGCCCAGACCTTACTCCCTCCTCCCTGACAGCCTTGTCTTTACACTGGGTTTAAGAACAGAAGACTCATCCTATGGAATTCCTCATCTCTGACCTCGGGACAGCAAGAATCCCTGATGTATCCCAGGTACCTAGAACAGTGCCTGACACATAGTAGGTGCCCAATAAGTGTTTGAGGAATGTATTAAAAACAAAACAAAAACAAAAAACAAAACAAAAAAAAACTTCTAGATAGGCCAAGGGGTGTGACGCCATCAGGGCACAGGCGACCTCGAAGACGTTGCCGCCCTGGCCGTGATGCTTTTCCAGCATTCTTTCAATCAACGTGAGTCTGAAATTTACATGGCTAATC
>NW_022329528.1:0-1286 GCF_002776525.5 Piliocolobus tephrosceles | reverse complement strand
TCAGCACAGACCCTTCATGGGTGTGGACTGGGGGATGGTCAGGTCTTTCCCATCCCATAAAGCCATATCTCAGGCTGTCACATGGGGAGAAACCTTGGACGATACCTGGCTTTCCAGGACAGAGGTCCCTGCGGCTTTTCACAGTGCATTGTGCTCCTGGTTTATCGAGACTGGAGAATGGCGATGACTTTTACCAAGCATACTACCTGTAAACATTTTGTTAACAAGGCACATCCTGCACAGCCCTAGATCCCTTAAACCTTGATTCCATACAACACAGGTTTCTGTGAGCTCAAGGCTGGGGCAAAGTTACAAATTAACAGCATCTTAGGGCAAAGCAATTGTTCAGGGTAAAGGTCAAAATGGAGTTTCTTATGTCTTCCTTTTCTACATAGACACGATAGCAGTCAGATTGCTCTTTCTTTTCCCTACATGACGTAGATGAGAAAAATTCCCATTAAGACTGTCAAGATGAACGCCCCCAGGATGATCCATGTATCTGGTAGGCTCAGAGGAAGACCTGTGGATATCTGAAGCATTTACTGGTGACACTAAACAACAACAATAACAAAGCAGAAGCCCTGTGACACCGAAAAATATGCTTTCCTCAGCCCCTGCTTTCCCCAGGAACACATGGTGCCCCACATAATCACTGGCTCATGTGACAGCCACTCTACCAGGCCCTGGGCCATGAAGATGAATGGGGTTGTGCCTTGTCCTTATGGAGCTCAGATTTCTGCTGAGAGAGGTAGCAAATGTCCACCTGATTACCACACAATTTCACATGATTACTGTGGTTAGAACTGTTTGGAGGATGACACAATAGGTCTTGCTCAATTCTGTGTGGGGAATTTCCTAAGAAGTGTCATTAGAGCTAGTGGAAGGGTAATTATAATAGAGGGAGAAAAGGCCTGGATGTTTGCAATGACACAGATAGACTTGGAACCATTTAGTGGTGGGTCATTGGTGACTGGATCATTGGTTGATGGGAAGGGGTTTCTACACTGAGGAAGAAACAGTGGGAGGTGGGATGGGAAAGGGAGGATGGTGGGAAATCCTCATGGCCGTCACCGACTCTCCAGTCAGGAAGCCCACGGAGAAGTCAATCAAATTTTCTATTGCACACACGCTGACACCCACACAGGGAAGGCTTTTGACCTTTAAAGGGAGCTGCCTCATTCTCCTGCCAGGCTCAGTTAACCTGTCGGTTCTGGCATCGCCTCCCAGTGCTCTAAGAATTCCCTGAGCCAGTGATCGCAGTCTCCCACTGAGAGCTTCCTGAAATA
>NW_022329527.1:0-1651 GCF_002776525.5 Piliocolobus tephrosceles | reverse complement strand
CAAATGCCCATCTGATTACCACACAATTTCACATGATTACTGTGGTTAGAACTGTTTGGAGGGTGACACAATGGGTGGTGCTTAATTCTGTGTCGGGAAGGTGGGGAAGACTTCCTAAGAAGTGGCATTAGAGCTGGTGGAAGGGTAATTACAATAGAGGAAGAGAAGGCCTGGATGATAGACTTGGGACCATTTAGTGGTGGGTCATTGGTTACTGGATCATTGGTTAATGGGAAGGGGTTTCTACACTGAGGAAGTGGAAGGGACATTTGTGGCACATTGTGGAGAGTAACAGGCAGAAAGCTGGGCATGGACACATATGCCCTCACTGGTATGGTGAAATGTCCAACAGCGTGGGTGTGGGCACTGCCCAAATTCTTCACCCTGGAACAACTGAGGGTAGTGGAAAATGGGATGGGAAAGGGAGGATGGTGGGAAATCCTCATGGCCGTCACTGACTCTCCAGTCTGGAAGCCCACGGAGAAGTCAATCAAATTTTCTATTGCACACACGCTGACACCCACACAGGGAAGACTTTTGATCTTTAAAGGGAGCTGCCTCATTCTCCCGCCCGGCTCAGTTACCTGTCGGTTCTGGCATCGCCTCCCAGTGCCCTAAGAATTCCCTAAGCCAGTGATCGCAGTCTCCCACTGAGAGCTTCCTGAAATACTTTTCCGGCCCTCTTTCTTCCATGTCTCCTTGATCTTACTGGCTTCATGATTAATTACTGTCCAGGTCATTTTCATCATGTCAAAGGGGAGAGATTTCTCTCCGTTGGTGGCAGATTGCCAGGACGTACCAGGGCATCGTTCTGCTTTACGTTGACAAAACATCTTGACCTGCAGCGTGGAAGGACCTGCAATCCAGACACAAAGCCATCATCCTCCACTTCTGAGAGGTCCATCGTCTTCCAACAGGTCAAGTGTTTCTCTGCATATTTAGGGGCCTGTATTCTTTCTGCCCTGACTTGCCCTTTCCTGCCCATTGGGTCCCATGTGTCTCTATGGTTGGGCCAATGATCAATACACAAATACACCTAAAGCCCCTCCCCACCTGTGCTCTTCCCTCCCCTCTCTTGCTGCCTGCCTCTGTTTCCCCACCCCATTCCACACTTACCACTGGTCTTTATCTGGGGTTTGATATCAAGAAGGAGCACCGTGAGGTCTCGACCCACTTCTCCCAGCGTTTGGGTCAATTCTCCCCACGTGCTGGTGGCATTTACCTTCTTCTCCAGGAGACCCAGAGGCTTGACCATGTTGCTGTCACTGTTGTACTGAAGGAAAAGATTTTTATTCATGAAGACCCGCACTTCACACCAGGGCTGCCCCAGTCTGGACCATGATTTTACAGTGAAGTCGAAGCAAAGAGAGTGAGCACCTGTGACCGAAAAATGCAGGTGAGGTCCAGGACACAGGAGGAGGCCCATTAGAACCCACGCTTCTGGGACCCAAATCTCCCTGGACCAGGCCAGGCTGGCAGAGGGGGTCGGTTCCATTCCAGACTCCCTCAACCCTCCGGATCCCTGCTCCCATCTCCCCCTGACTGTCTGGGGTGAGATACTTGATGGGATGGAGGACTCTTGGGGTGCACTTAGTGTTAACACAGTTAACAGGAGGATTCATGTCACAAATACTTTTAGCAACATCTACCA
>NW_022329526.1:210-1225 GCF_002776525.5 Piliocolobus tephrosceles | reverse complement strand
TGGTAGATGTTGCTAAAAGTATTTGTGACATGAATCCTCCTGTTAACACCATTAACACTAAGTGCAACCCAGGGGTCCCCGGTACCATCAAGTATCTCACCCCAGACAGTCAGGGGAAGATGGGAGCAGGGATTCGGAGGGTTGAGGGAGTCTGGGATGGAGCTGCCCCCTCTGCCAGCCTGGCCTGGTCCAGGGAGATTTGGGTCACAGAAGCGCGGGTTCTAATGGGCCTCTTCCCCTGTCCTGGACCTCACCTGCATCTTTCTCTCACAGGTGCTCACTCTCTTTGCTTCAGCTTCACTATAAAATCATGGTCCAGACCTGGACAGCCCTGGTGTGAAGCGCAGGTCTTCATGAATAAAAATCTTTTCCTTCAGTACAACAGTGACAGCAACATGGTCAAGCCTCTGGGCCTCCTGGGGAAGAAGGTAAATGCCACCAGCACGTGGGGAGAATTGACCCAAACGCTGGGAGAAGTGGGCCGAGACCTCAGGATGCTCCTTCTTGACCTCAAACCCCAGATAAAGACCAGTGGTAAGTGTGGAATGGGGTGGGGAAACGGAGGCAGGCAGCAAGAGAGGGGAGGGAAGAGCACAGGTGGGGAGGGGCTTTAGGTGTATTTGTGTATTGATCATTGGCCCAACCATAGAGACACATGGGACCCAACGGGCGGGAAACGGCAAGTCCGGGCAGAAAGAATACAGGCCCCTAAATATGCAGAGCAACACTTGACCTATTGGAAGATGATGGACCTCTCAAGAGTGGAGGATGATGGCTTTGTGTCTGGATTGCAGGTCCTTCCACTCTGCAGGTCAAAATGTTTTGTCAACGTGAAGCAGAACGATGCACTGGCAGTTCGCCATCAACGGAGAGAAATGCCTCCTCTTTGACACAATGAACATGACCTGGACAGTAATTAATCATGAAGCCCGCGAGACCAAGGGGACATGGAAGGAAGACAGAGGGCTGGAAAAGTATTTCAGGAAGCTCTCAGTGGGAGACTGCGATCACTGGC
>NW_022329526.1:0-110 GCF_002776525.5 Piliocolobus tephrosceles | reverse complement strand
GTAATTAATCATGAAGCCAGTAAGATCAAGGAGACATGGAAGAAAGACAGAGGGCTGGAAAAATATTTCAGGAAGCTCTCAGTGGGAGACTGCGATCACTGGCTCAGGGA
>NW_022329525.1:1115-1225 GCF_002776525.5 Piliocolobus tephrosceles | reverse complement strand
TCCCTGAGCCAGTGATCGCAGTCTCCCACTGAGAGCTTCCTGAAATATTTTTCCAGCCCTCTGTCTTTCTTCCATGTCTCCTTGATCTTACTGGCTTCATGATTAATTAC
>NW_022329525.1:0-1015 GCF_002776525.5 Piliocolobus tephrosceles | reverse complement strand
GCCAGTGATCGCAGTCTCCCACTGAGAGCTTCCTGAAATACTTTTCCAGCCCTCTGTCTTCCTTCCATGTCCCCTTGGTCTCGCGGGCTTCATGATTAATTACTGTCCAGGTCATGTTCATTGTGTCAAAGAGGAGGCATTTCTCTCCGTTGATGGCGAACTGCCAGTGCATCGTTCTGCTTCACGTTGACAAAACATTTTGACCTGCAGAGTGGAAGGACCTGCAATCCAGACACAAAGCCATCATCCTCCACTCTTGAGAGGTCCATCATCTTCCAATAGGTCAAGTGTTGCTCTGCATATTTAGGGGCCTGTATTCTTTCTGCCCGGACTTGCCGTTTCCCGCCCGTTGGGTCCCATGTGTCTCTATGGTTGGGCCAATGATCAATACACAAATACACCTAAAGCCCCTCCCCACCTGTGCTCTTCCCTCCCCTCTCTTGCTGCCTGCCTCCGTTTCCCCACCCCATTCCACACTTACCACTGGTCTTTATCTGGGGTTTGAGGTCAAGAAGGAGCATCCTGAGGTCTCGGCCCACTTCTCCCAGCGTTTGGGTCAATTCTCCCCACGTGCTGGTGGCATTTACCTTCTTCCCCAGGAGGCCCAGAGGCTTGACCATGTTGCTGTCACTGTTGTACTGAAGGAAAAGATTTTTATTCATGAAGACCTGCGCTTCACACCAGGGCTGTCCAGGTCTGGACCATGATTTTATAGTGAAGCTGAAGCAAAGAGAGTGAGCACCTGTGAGAGAAAGATGCAGGTGAGGTCCAGGACAGGGGAAGAGGCCCATTAGAACCCGCGCTTCTGTGACCCAAATCTCCCTGGACCAGGCCAGGCTGGCAGAGGGGGCAGCTCCATCCCAGACTCCCTCAACCCTCCGAATCCCTGCTCCCATCTTCCCCTGACTGTCTGGGGTGAGATACTTGATGGTACCGGGGACCCCTGGGTTGCACTTAGTGTTAATGGTGTTAACAGGAGGATTCATGTCACAAATACTTTTAGCAACATCTACCA